>NW_026601027.1:0-86346 GCF_029448725.1 Salvelinus fontinalis
ACAGAGAGAGGAGGAAGAGGAGAGAGGGAGGAGGAGGAGGGAGACAGAGAGAGAGGAGGAGGAGGGAAACAGAGAGAGAGGAGGAGGAGGAGGAGGGAGACAGAGAGACAGAGAGAGAGAGAGGGAGGAGGGGAGAGGGAGGAGAGAGTGATATATTAATAAGAGGTTATATCCCAATAGGATATACAGTCATGGCAAAACGTTTTGGGAATGACACACATATTAATTTTCACAAAGTCTGCTGCCTCAGTTTGTATGATGGTAATTTGCATATACTCCAGAATGTTATGAAGAGTGATCAGATGAATTGCAAAGTCCCTCTTTGCCATGCAAATGAACTGAATCCCCAACAGACTGGAAGCGTCAAAAGGAGGGTGGACTCCCCAGACCTTAATCCCATTGAGAACTTGTGGTCAATCCTCGAGGCGGGTGGACAAACAAAACCCCACAAATTCTGAAACTCCAAGCATTGATTATGCAAGAATGGGCTGCCATCAGTCAGGATGTGGCCCAGAAGTTAATTGACAGCATGCCAGGGCGGATTGCAGAGGTCTTGAAAAAGAAGGGTCAACACTGCAAATATTGACTCTTTGCATCAACTTCATGTAATTGTCAATAAAAGCCTTTGACACTTATGAAATGCGTGTAATTATACTTCAGTATTCCATAGTAACATCTGACAAAAATATCTAGACACTGAAGCAGCAAACTTTGTGGAAATTAATATTTGTGTCATTCTCAAAGCTACTGTCTACTGTCCTGCTGTCCTGCTGTCTACTGTCCTGCTGTCCTGCTGTCTACTGTCCTGCTGTCCTGCTGTCTACTGTCCTGCTGTCCTGCTGTCTACTGTCCTGCTGTATGCTGTCCTACTGTCCTGCTGTCTACTGTCCTGCTGTCTACTGTCCTGCTGTCCTACTGTCCTGCTGTCTACTGTCCTGCTGTCCTGCTGTCTACTGTCCTGCTGTCCTGCTGTCTACTGTCCTGCTGTATGCTGTCCTACTGTCCTGCTGTCTACTGTCCTGCTGTCTACTGTCCTACTGTCCTGCTGTCTACTGTCCTGCTGTCCTGCTGTCTACTGTCCTGCTGTCCTGCTGTCTACTGTCCTGCTGTATGCTGTCCTACTGTCCTGCTGTCTACTGTCCTGCTGTCTACTGTCCTACTGTCCTACTGTCCTGCTGTGTGCTGTCCTACATCCTACTGTCCTGCTGTCTACTGTCCTGCTGTCTACTGTCCTACTGTCTACTGTCCTGCTGTATGCTGTCCTACATCCTACTGTCCTACATCCTACTGTCCTGATGTCTACTGTCCTGCTGTCTACTGTCCTACATCCTGCTGTCCTACTGTCCTGCTGTCCTGCTGTGTGCTGTCCTACTGTCCTACTGTCCTGCTGTGTGCTGTACTACTGTCCTGCTGTCTGATGTCAAACTGTCCTGCTGTCTGATGTCAAACTGTCCTGCTGTCTGATGTCCTACTGTCCTACTGTCCTGCTGTCTGATGTCCTACTGTCCTGCTGTGTGCTGTACTACTGTCTACTGTCCTGCTGTGTGCTGTACTACTGTCCTACTGTCCTGCTGTATACTGTCCTGCTGTCTACTGTCCTGCTGTCTACTGTCCTGTATCCTACTGTCCTGCTGTCTACTGTCCTACATCCTACTGTCCTGCTGTATACTGTCCTACATCCTACTGTGTCCTGTCCTACATCCTACTGTCCTGCTGTATGCTGTCCTACATCCTACTGTCCTGCTGTCTACTGTCCTGCTGTCTACTGTCCTGCTGTATACTGTCCTACATCCTACTGTCCTGCTGTCTACTGTCCTGCTGTCTACTGTATGCTATCCTACATCCTACTGCCCTGCTGTCCTGCTGTATGCTGTCCTACATCCTACTGTCTACTGTCCTGATGTATGCAGTCCTACATCCTACTGTCCTGCTGTATGCTGTCCTACATCCTACTGTCCTACATCCTGATGTCCTGCTGTGTGCTGTACTACTGTCCCGCTGTCCCACTGTCCTACAGTCCTGCTGTCCCGCTGTCCTACTGTCCTGCTGTCCTACTGTCCTACTGTCCTCCTGTACTACTGTCCTGCTGTCCTACTGTCCTGCTGTGTGCTGTCTGATGTCCTGCTGTCCTACTGTCCTGCTGTCCTACTGTCCTGCTGTCCTACTCTCTGCTGTCCTACTGTGTGCTGTCCTACTGTCCTACTGTCCTCCTGTCCTACTGTCCTCCTGTCCTGCTGTCCTACTGTCCTGCTGTCTGATGTCCTACTGTCCTACTGTACTACTGTCCTGCTGTCCTACTGTCCTGCTGTCTGCTGTCCTACTGTCCTGCTGTCCTACTGTCCTGCTGTCCTGCTGTCCTGCTGCCCTGCTGTCCTCCTGTCCTGCTGTCCTACTGTCCTGCTGTCCTACTGTCCTGCTGTCCTCCTGGTCTGCTGTCCTACTGTCCTGCTGTCCTATATCCTACTGTCCTGATGTCTGATGTCCTACTGTCCTCCTGTCCTGCTGTCCTACTGTCCTGCTGTCCTACTGTCCTGCTGTCCTACTGTCCTCCTGGTCTGCTGTCCTACTGTCCTGCTGTCCTACATCCTACTGTCCTACTGTCCTACTGTCCTGATGTCCTACTGTCCTGCTGTCCTGCTGTCCTACTGTCCTGCTGTGAAACTCAGTTTACTTGTCCTCTTGTCCTCCTGTCCTGCTGTCCTGCTGTCCTCCTGTCCTGCTGTCTTGCTGTCCTGCTGTCTTGCTGTCCTGCTGTCCTCCTGTCCTGCTGTCTTGCTGTCCTACTGTCCTACTGTCCTACTGTGAAACTCAGTTTACTGCGCGGCGCCAGTCAAGATCAAATAGAATAAACCATCGTCTGTCACATCACGATGTCGTCACCATCGTCTGTCACATCACGATGTCGTCACCATCGTCTGTCACATCACGATGTCGTCACCATCGTCTGTCACATCACGATGTCGTCACCATCGTCTGTCACATCACGATGTCGTCACCATCGACGATGGCTTTCAATCATCATCACTAGACTATAGTACCCAACCCTAGGGACTGTGTGTGTGTGTTACCTGTGTGAGTTTGTCGTGCTCTCCGGTGGATGAGGCCAGGTGAAGGATGTGCTGTAGTCTCTCGGCCCCGCCTCCTTCTCTAAGACCCTCTTCCAGCTCCTCGCCCACACGCTTCCTGTACACCAAATACGGTCAACCAGGAAGACACCAAATACGGTCAACCAGGAAGACACCAAATACGGTCAACCAGGAAGACACCAAATACGGTCAACCAGGAAGACACCAAATATGGTCAACCAGGAAGACACCAAATATGGTCAACCAGGAAGACACCAAATACAGTCAACCAGGAAGACACCAAATATGGTCAACCAGGAAGACACCAAATATGGTCAACCAGGAAGACACCAAATACAGTCAACCAGGAAGACACCAAATATGGTCAACCAGGAAGACACCAAATACGGTCAACCAGGAAGACACCAAATATGGTCAACCAGGAAGACACCAAATAGTTAGTTCTGGTTAGTAATATTTTAATACCGTTTGATGCGTGGCAGTTGGAAGATCTCCTGCCAGAGGTTGAACAGTCCTTTATTCTGATCCTTCTGGCCGATCCTCATGGACTGGACCGCCTGCACGTCCAGCTGTCTCTTCCCTCGGCCGTGGAGGAACTACAACACACACACCTTAATAACACACACCTTAATAACACACACATTAACACGTCCAGCTGTCTCTCCCCTCGACCGTGGAGGAACTACAACACACACACCTTAACACATCTAGCTGTCTCTTCCCTCGGCCGTGGAGGAACTACAACACAACACACCTTAATAACACACACCTTAACACATCTAGCTGTCTCTCCCCTCGGCCGTGGAGGAACTACAACACACACACACACCTTAATAACACACACCTTAATAACACACACCTTAATAACACACACCTTAACACATCTAGCTGTCTCTCCCCTCGACCGTGGAGGAACTACAACACAACACACACCTCAATAACACACACCTTAACACATCTAGCTGTCTCTCCCCTCGACCGTGGAGGAACTACAACACATTAACACATCTAGCTGTCTCTCCCCTCGACCGTGGAGGAACTACAACACATTAACACATCTAGCTGTCTCTCCCCTCGACCGTGGAGGAACTACAACACAACACACACACCTTAATAACACACACCTTAACACATCTAGCTGTCTCTCCACTTTACCAATTGTATGTGTATTGATTACGGATCCCAATTAACTCCTGCCAATCTGATTCTCCTGCTGCATCAGATCCTAATTAGTTCCTGCCAATCTGATTCTCCTGCTGCATCAGATCCTAATTAGTTCCTGCCAATCTGATTCTCCTGCTGCATCAGATCCTAATTAGTTCCTGCCAATCTGATTCTCCTGCTGCATCAGATCCTAATTAGTTCCTGCCAATCTGATTCTCCTGCTGCATCAGATCCCAATTAGTTCCTGCCAATCTGATTCTCCTGCTGCATCAGATCCTAATTAGTTCCTGCCAATCTGATTCTCCTGCTGCATCAGATCCTAATTAGTTCCTGCCAATCTGATTCTCCTGCTGCATCAGATCCCAATTAGTTCCTGCCAATCTGATTCTCCTGCTGCATCAGATCCTAATTAGTTCCTGCCAATCTGATTCTCCTGCTGCATCAGATCCTAATTAGTTCCTGCCAATCTGATTCTCCTGCTCCATCAGATCCCAATTAGTTCCTGCCAATCTGATTCTCCTGCTGCATCAGATCCCAATTAGTTCCTGCCAATCTGATTGTACTGCTGCATCAGATCCTAATTAGTTCCTGCCAATCTGATTCTCCTGCTGCATCAGTTACCTGGTGTGGAATAGAGTTCCATGTAGTCATGGCTCTATGTAGTACTGTGTACCTCCCATAGTCTGTTCTGGACTTGGGGACTGTGAAGAGACCTCTGGTGGCATGTCTTGTGGGGTATGCATGGGTGTCTGAGCTGTGTGTTAGTAGTTTAAAAAGACCTCTGGTGACATGTCTTGTGGGGTAGTCATGGGTGTCTGAGCTGTGTGCTAGTAGTTTAACAGACCTCTGGTGACATGTCTTGTGGGGTATTTATGGGTGTCTGAGCTGTGTGTTAGTAGTTTAAACAGACCTCTGGTGACATGTCTTGTGGGGGTATTTATGGGTGTCTGAGCTGTATGCTACTAGTTTAAACAGACAGCTTGGTGCATTCAACATGTCAATACTTCTCACAAATACAAGTAGTGATGAAGTCAATCTCTCTTCTACTTTGAGCCAGGAGAGATTGACATGCATGTTATTAATGTTAGCTCTCTGTGTACATCGTGCTGCCCTGTTCTGAGCCAAATGTAATTTTCCTAAGTCCCTCTTTGTGGGACCTGACCACACGACTAAATAGTAGTCCAGGTGTGACAAAACTAGGGCCTGTAGGACCTGCCTTGTTGATAGTGTTGTTAAGAAGGTAGAGTAACGCTTTATTATGGACAAACTTCTCCCCATCTTAGCTACTGTTGTATCAATATGTTCTGAAACTGACAGGTGTTCCTCAGGGATCAGTGTTTGGACCCTTGATATCGTTTTAATACATGGTAGATCTTATAATCTGGAAACACAGTGTGTGTGTGTGTGTGTGTGTGTGTGTGTGTGTGTGTGTGTGTGTGTGTGTGTGTGTGTGTGTGAGTACCTGCAGTGTGTTTATGCAGGATCTGATGTCATTGTCCGTCTTCTCACAGAGAGCAATCAGAGTCCCCACGTCAGCCTTCATACCCTGGCACCTGGATATCTAACCCACACATTAACATAACGACCCCGTTCATGGCTGGTCTGACATGTCAGCCTTCATACCCTGGCACCTGGATATCTAACCCACACATTAACATAACGACCCCGTTCATGGCTGGTCTGACATGTTAGCCTTCATACCCTGGCACCTGGATATCTAACCCACACATTAACATAGAGACCCCGTTCATGGCTGGTCTGACATGTCAGCCTTCATGACCCCTGGAGATATAACCCACACATTAACATAGAGACCCCCATCATGGCTGGTCTGACATGTCAGCCTTCATGACCCCTGGAGATATAACCCACACATTAACATAGAGACCCCCATCATGGCTGGTCTGACATGTCAGCCTTCATGACCCCTGGAGATATAACCCACACATTAACATAGAGACCCCCATCATGGCTGGTCTGACATGTCAGCCTTCATGACCCCTGGAGATATAACCCACACATTAACATAACGACCCCCATCATGGCTGGTCTGACATGTCAGCCTTCATGACCCCTGGAGATATAACCCACACATTAACATAGAGACCCCCATCATGGCTGGTCTGACATGTCAGCCTTCATGACCCCTGGAGATATAACCCACACATTAACATAGAGACCCCCATCATGGCTGGTCTGACATGTCAGCCTTCATGACTCCTGGAGATATAACCCACACATTAACATAGAGACCCCCATCATGGCTGGTCTGACATGTCAGCCTTCATGACCCCTGGAGATATAACCCACACATTAACATAGAGACCCCCATCATGGCTGGTCTGACATGTCAGCCTTCATGACCCCTGGAGATATAACCCACACATTAACATAGAGACCCCCATCATGGCTGGTCTGACATGTCAGCCTTCATGACTCCTGGAGATATAACCCACACATTAACATAGAGACCCCCATCATGGCTGGTCTGACATGTCAGCCTTCATGACCCCTGGAGATATAACCCACACATTAACATAGAGACCCCCATCATGGCTGGTCTGACATGTCAGCCTTCATGACCCCTGGAGATATAACCCACACATTAACATAGAGACCCCCATCATGGCTGGTCTGACATGTCAGCCTTCATGACCCCTGGAGATATAACCCACACATTAACATAGAGACCCCCATCATGGCTGGTCTGACATGTCAGCCTTCATGACCCCTGGGGATATAACCCACACATTAACATAGAGACCCCCATCATGGCTGGTCTGACATGTCAGCCTTCATGACTCCTGGAGATATAACCCACACATTAACATAGAGACCCCCATCATGGCTGGTCTGACATGTCAGCCTTCATGACCCCTGGAGATATAACCCACACATTAACATAGAGACCCCCATCATGGCTGGTCTGACATGTCAGCCTTCATGACTCCTGGAGATATAACCCACACATTAACATAGAGACCCCCATCATGGCTGGTCTGACATGTCAGCCTTCATGACCCCTGGAGATATGACCCACACATTAACATAGAGACCCCCATCATGGCTGGTCTGACATGTCAGCCTTCATGACCCCTGGAGATATAACCCACACATTAACATAGAGACCCCCATCATGGCTGGTCTGACATGTCAGCCTTCATGACCCCTGGAGATATAACCCACACATTAACATAGAGACCCCCATCATGGCTGGTCTGACATGTCAGCCTTCATGACCCCTGGAGATATAACCCACACATTAACATAGAGACCCCCATCATGGCTGGTCTGACATGTCAGCCTTCATGACTCCTGGAGATATAACCCACACATTAACATAGAGACCCCCATCATGGCTGGTCTGACATGTCAGCCTTCATGACCCCTGGAGATATAACCCACACATTAACATAGAGACCCCCATCATGGCTGGTCTGACATGTCAGCCTTCATGACCCCTGGAGATATGACCCACACATTAACATAGAGACCCCCATCATGGCTGGTCTGACATGTCAGCCTTCATGACCCCTGGAGATATAACCCACACATTAACATAGAGACCCCCATCATGGCTGGTCTGACATGTCAGCCTTCATGACCCCTGGAGATATAACCCACACATTAACATAGAGACCCCCATCATGGCTGGTCTGACATGTCAGCCTTCATGACTCCTGGAGATATAACCCACACATTAACATAGAGACCCCCATCATGGCTGGTCTGACATGTCAGCCTTCATGACCCCTGGAGATATAACCCACACATTAACATAGAGACCCCCATCATGGCTGGTCTGACATGTCAGCCTTCATGACTCCTGGAGATATAACCCACACATTAACATAGAGACCCCCATCATGGCTGGTCTGACATGTCAGCCTTCATGACCCCTGGGGATATAACCCACACATTAACATAGAGACCCCCATCATGGCTGGTCTGACATGTCAGCCTTCATGACCCCAGGAGATATAACCCACACATTAACATAGAGACCCCCATCATGGCTGGTCTGACATGTCAGCCTTCATGACCCCTGGAGATATAACCCACACATTAACATAGAGACCCCCATCATGGCTGGTCTGACATGTCAGCCTTCATGACCCCTGGAGATATAACCCACACATTAACATAGAGACCCCCATCATGGCTGGTCTGACATGTCAGCCTTCATGACTCCTGGAGATATAACCCACACATTAACATAGAGACCCCCATCATGGCTGGTCTGACATGTCAGCCTTCATGACCCCTGGAGATATAACCCACACATTAACATAGAGACCCCCATCATGGCTGGTCTGACATGTCAGCCTTCATGACTCCTGGAGATATAACCCACACATTAACATAGAGACCCCCATCATGGCTGGTCTGACATGTCAGCCTTCATGTCCCCTGGAGATATAACCCACACATTAACATAGAGACCCCCATCATGGCTGGTCTGACATGTCAGCCTTCATGACCCCTGGAGATATAACCCACACATTAACATAGAGACCCCCATCATGGCTGGTCTGACATGTCAGCCTTCATGACCCCTGGAGATATAACCCACACATTAACATAGAGACCCCCATCATGGCTGGTCTGACATGTCAGCCTTCATGACCCCTGGAGATATAACCCACACATTAACATAGAGACCCCCATCATGGCTGGTCTGACATGTCAGCCTTCATGACCCCTGGAGATATAACCCACACATTAACATAGAGACCCCCATCATGGCTGGTCTGACATGTCAGCCTTCATGACCCCTGGAGATATAACCCACACATTAACATAGAGACCCCCATCATGGCTGGTCTGACATGTCAGCCTTCATGACTCCTGGAGATATAACCCACACATTAACACAGAGACCCCCATCATGGCTGGTCTGACATGTCAGCCTTCATGACTCCTGGGGATATAACCCACACATTAACATAACGACCCCCATCATGGCTGGTCTGACATGTCAGCCTTCATGACCCCTGGGGATATAACCCACACATTAACATAGAGACCCCCATCATGGCTGGTCTGACATGTCAGCCTTCATGACCCCTGGGGATATAACCCACACATTAACATAGAGACCCCCATCATGGCTGGTCTGACATGTCAGCCTTCATGACCCCTGGAGATATAACCCACACATTAACATAACGACCCCCATCATGGCTGGTCTGACATGTCAGCCTTCATGACCCCTGGGGATATAACCCACACATTAACATAGAGACCCCCATCATGGCTGGTCTGACATGTCAGCCTTCATGACCCCTGGAGATATAACCCACACATTAACATAGAGACCCCCATCATGGCTGGTCTGACATGTCAGCCTTCATGACCCCTGGAGATATAACCCACACATTAACATAGAGACCCCCATCATGGCTGGTCTGACATGTCAGCCTTCATGACCCCTGGAGATATAACCCACACATTAACATAGAGACCCCCATCATGGCTGGTCTGACATGTCAGCCTTCATGACCCCTGGAGATATAACCCACACATTAACATAGAGACCCCCATCATGGCTGGTCTGACATGTCAGCCTTCATGACCCCTGGAGATATAACCCACACATTAACATAGAGACCCCCATCATGGCTGGTCTGACATGTCAGCCTTCATGACTCCTGGAGATATAACCCACACATTAACATAACGACCCCCATCATGGCTGGTCTGACATGTCAGCCTTCATGACCCCTGGAGATATAACCCACACATTAACATAGAGACCCCCATCATGGCTGGTCTGACATGTCAGCCTTCATGACCCCTGGAGATATAACCCACACATTAACATAGAGACCCCCATCATGGCTGGTCTGACATGTCAGCCTTCATGACCCCTGGAGATATAACCCACACATTAACATAGAGACCCCCATCATGGCTGGTCTGACATGTCAGCCTTCATGACCCCTGGAGATATAACCCACACATTAACATAGAGACCCCCATCATGGCTGGTCTGACATGTCAGCCTTCATGACCCCTGGGGATATAACCCACACATTAACATAGAGACCCCCATCATGGCTGGTCTGACATGTCAGCCTTCATGACCCCTGGAGATATAACCCACACATTAACATAGAGACCCCCATCATGGCTGGTCTGACATGTCAGCCTTCATGACCCCTGGAGATATAACCCACACATTAACATAGAGACCCCCATCATGGCTGGTCTGACATGTCAGCCTTCATGACCCCTGGAGATATAACCCACACATTAACATAGAGACCCCCATCATGGCTGGTCTGACATGTCAGCCTTCATGACCCCTGGAGATATAACCCACACATTAACATAGAGACCCCCATCATGGCTGGTCTGACATGTCAGCCTTCATGACCCCTGGAGATATAACCCACACATTAACATAGAGACCCCCATCATGGCTGGTCTGACATGTCAGCCTTCATGACCCCTGGAGATATAACCCACACATTAACATAGAGACCCCCATCATGGCTGGTCTGACATGTCAGCCTTCATGACCCCTGGAGATATAACCCACACATTAACATAACGACCCCCATCATGGCTGGTCTGACATGTCAGCCTTCATGTCCCCTGGAGATATAACTCACACATTAACATAGAGACCCCCATCATGGCTGGTCTGACATGCTGCATCACCACATAGAAAATGAAAACAAAGATTACCTCAGCCAGTCTCTGTGCCAGGCGGGAAGGCTGTGTCTGGGGGAAGGCCAATAGAAACGCCTGCTGCCTCAGAGGCCTCAGGGCTGGAACATACCTGACAGGACAGAGAACCAATCAGATCACAGACACAGAGATAAACCCCTCCCCCCTCCGTCTCTTACAGGTCGTTACAGATGCAGATGATTGGACGGAGGAGGACAGACTCTTTCTTCTTCTTCTTCTTTAGAGGCTCCGCCTCTGACTCCGCCCCATGGCTGTCCTTCCTGTTCAGAGTGGCCAATAGGATGCTGATGGCAGCCTGCCGACCAATCACAGAGAGAGAGAGAGAGAGAGAGAGAGAGGTGTTACTCTGAGATGAGGCTAGGTGAGAGTGGTCCAATAGAAAGGCAGGGGACTGAGCGGTGGGCGGGACTTACGGCGGGCGCTCCGTCGATTTCGTCGATGATGAGGCAGTTAGGCTTCTCATTGGCTCCCAGCACTGACCTCATCAGGGTCGCTGTGTCGATACGCTTCTGGAACAGCTCCGCACTGCGGTCATCACTATGGAAACCACGGCATCAACAACACCTTAGTTACTATGGGAAACCACAGCACCAACATCTTAGTTACTATGGGAAACCACAGCATCAACACCTTAGTTATTATGGGAAACCACAGCATCAACACCTTAGTTATTATGGGAAACCACAGCATCAACACCTTAGTTATTATGGGAAACCACAGCATCAACACCTTAGTTATTATGGGAAACCACAGCATCATCACCTTAGTTACTATGGGAAACCACAGCATCAACACCTTAGTTACTATGGGAAACCACAGCATCTACACCTTAGTTACTATGGGAAACCACAGCATCAACACCTTAGTTATTATGGGAAACCACAGCATCAACACCTTAGTTACTATGGGAAACCACAGCATCAACACCTTAGTTATTATGGGAAACCACAGCATCAACACCTTAGTTACTATGGGAAACCACAGCATCAACACCTTAGTTATTATGGGAAACCACAGCATCAACACCTTAGTTACTATGGGAAACCACAGCATCAACACCTTAGTTATTACGGGAAACCACAGCGTCAACAACACCTTAGTTACTATGGGAAACCACAGCATCAACACCTTAGTTACTATGGGAAACCACAGCATCAACAACACCTTAGTTATTATGGGAATCCACAGCATCAACAACACCTTAGTTACTATGGGAAACCACAGCATCAACACCTTAGTTATTATGGGAAACCACAGCATCAACACCTTAGTTACTATGGGAAACCACAGCATCAACACCACCTTAGTTATTATGGGAAACCACAGCATCAACACCTTAGTTATTATGGGAAACCACAGCGTCAACAACACCTTAGTTACTATGGGAAACCACAGCATCAACACCTTAGTTATTATGGGAAACCACAGCATCAACACCTTAGTTATTATGGGAAACCACAGCATCAACACCTTAGTTATTATGGGAAACCACAGCATCAACAACATCTTAGTTATTATGGGAAACCACAGCATCAACAACACCTTAGTTACTATGGGAAACCACAGCATCAACAACACCTTAGTTATTATGGGAAACCACAGCATCAACACCTTAGTTATTATGGGAAACCACAGCATCAACAACACCTTAGTTACTATGGGAAACCACAGCATCAACACCACCTTAGTTATTGTGGGAAACCACAGCATCAACACCACCTTAGTTATTGTGGGAAACCACAGCATCAACAACACCTTAGTTACTATGGGAAACCACAGCATCAACAACACCTTAGTTACTATGGGAAACCACAGCATCAACACCACCTTAGTTATTGTGGGAAACCACAGCATCAACAACACCTTAGTTACTATGGGAAACCACAGCATCAACAACACCTTAGTTACTATGGGAAACCACAGCATCAACACCACCTTAGTTATTGTGGGAAACCACAGCATCAACACCTTAGTTATTATGGGAAACCACAGCGTCAACAACACCTTAGTTACTATGGGAAACCACAGCATCAACAACACCTTAGTTATTATGGGAAACCACAGCATCAACACCTTAGTTATTATGGGAAACCACAGCATCAACACCTTAGTTACTATGGGAAACCACAGCATCAACACCTTAGTTACTATGGGAAACCACAGCATCAACAACACCATAGTTATTATGGGAAACCACAGCATCAACAACACCTTAGTTATTATGGGAAACCACAGCATCAACACCACCTTAGTTACTATGGGAAACCACAGCATCAACACCTTAGTTATTATGGGAAACCACAGCATCAACACCTTAGTTATTATGGGAAACCACAGCATCATCACCTTAGTTATTATGGGAAACCACAGCATCAACAACATCTTAGTTATTATGGGAAACCACAGCATCAACAACACCTTAGTTACTATGGGAAACCACAGCATCAACAACACCTTAGTTATTATGGGAAACCACAGCATCAACACCTTAGTTATTATGGGAAACCACAGCATCAACAACACCTTAGTTACTATGGGAAACCACAGCATCAACACCACCTTAGTTAGTGGGAAACCACAGCATCAACAACACCTTAGTTACTATGGGAAACCACAGCATCAACAACACCTTAGTTACTATGGGAAACCACAGCATCAACACCACCTTAGTTATTGTGGGAAACCACAGCATCAACAACACCTTAGTTACTATGGGAAACCACAGCATCAACAACACCTTAGTTACTATGGGAAACCACAGCATCAACACCTTAGTTATTATGGGAAACCACAGCATCAACACCTTAGTTACTATGGGAAACCACAGCATCAACACCACCTTAGTTATTATGGGAAACCACAGCATCAACACCTTAGTTATTATGGGAAACCACAGCATCAACACCACCTTAGTTACTATGGGAAACCACAGCACCAACAACACCTGAATTACTATGGGAAACCACAGCATCAACAACACCTTAGTTACTATGGGAAACCACAGCATCAACAACACCTTAGTTACTATGGGAAACCACAGCATCAACACCACCTTAGTTATTGTGGGAAACCACAGCATCAACAACACCTTAGTTACTATGGGAAACCACAGCATCAACAACACCTTAGTTACTATGGGAAACCACAGCATCAACACCTTAGTTATTATGGGAAACCACAGCATCAACACCACCTTAGTTATTATGGGAAACCACAGCATCAACACCACCTTAGTTATTATGGGAAACCACAGCATCAACACCTTAGTTATTATGGGAAACCACAGCATCAACACCACCTTAGTTATTATGGGAAACCACAGCACCAACACCTTAGTTACTATGGGAAACCACAGCATCAACAACACCTTAGTTACTATGGGAAACCACAGCATCAACACCTTAGTTATTATGGGAAACCACAGCATCAACACCACCTTAGTTATTATGGGAAACCACAGCACCACCACCTTAGTTATTATGGGAAACCACAGCATCAACACCTTAGTTATTATGGGAAACCACAGCATCAACACCACCTTAGTTATTATGGGAAACCACAGCATCAACACCACCTTCGTTATTATGGGAAACCACAGCATCAACAACACCTTAGTTACTATGGGAAACCACAGCATCAACACCTTAGTTATTGTGGGAAACCACAGCATCAACACCTTAGTTATTATGGGAAACCACAGCATCAACACCACCATAGTTATTATGGGAAACCACAGCATCAACAACACCTTAGTTACTATGGGAAACCACAGCATCAACAACACCTTAGTTACTATGGGAAATCACAGCATCAACAACACCTTAGTTACTATGGGAAATCACAGCATCAACAACACCTTAGTTACTATGGGAAATCACAGCATCAACACCTTAGTTATTATGGGAAACCACAGCATCAACACCTTAGTTACTATGGGAAACCACAGCATCAACAACACCTTAGTTACTATGGGAAACCACAGGATCAACACCTTAGTTATTATGGGAAACCACAGGATCATCAACACCTTAGTTATTATGGGAAACCACAGCATCAACACCTTAGTTATTATGGGAAACCACAGCATCAACACCTTAGTTACTATGGGAAACCACAGCATCAACACCTTAGTTATTATGGGAAACCACAGCATCAACACCTTAGTTATTATGGGAAACCACAGCATCAACACCTTAGTTATTATGGGAAACCACAGCATCAACACCTTAGTTACTATGGGAAACCACAGCATCAACACCTTAGTTATTATGGGAAACCACAGCATCATCAACACCTTAGTTATTATGGGAAACCACAGCATCAACACCTTAGTTATTATGGGAAACCACAGCATCATCAACACCTTAGTTATTATGGGAAACCACAGCATCATCAACACCTTAGTTATTATGGGAAACCACAGCATCAACACCTTAGTTATTATGGGAAACCACAGCATCAACACCTTAGTTACTATGGGAAACCACAGCATCAACACCTTAGTTACTATGGGAAACCACAGGATCATCAACACCTTAGTTATTATGGGAAACCACAGCATCAACACCTTAGTTACTATGGGAAACCACAGCATCAACACCTTAGTTACTATGGGAAACCACAGCATCAACACCTTAGTTATTATGGGAAACCACAGCATCAACACCTTAGTTATTATGGGAAACCACAGCATCAACACCTTAGTTACTATGGGAAACCACAGCATCAACACCTTAGTTACTATGGGAAACCACAGGATCATCAACACCTTAGTTATTATGGGAAACCACAGCATCAACACCTTAGTTATTATGGGAAACCACAGCATCAACACCTTAGTTATTATGGGAAACCACAGCATCAACACCTTAGTTATTATGGGAAACCACAGCACCAACACCTTAGTTACTATGGGAAACCACAGCATCAACAACACCTTAGTTACTATGGGAAACCACAGCATCAACACCTTAGTTATTATGGGAAACCACAGCATCAACACCACCTTAGTTATTATGGGAAACCACAGCACCACCACCTTAGTTATTATGGGAAACCACAGCATCAACACCTTAGTTATTATGGGAAACCACAGCATCAACACCACCTTAGTTATTATGGGAAACCACAGCATCAACACCACCTTCGTTATTATGGGAAACCACAGCATCAACAACACCTTAGTTACTATGGGAAACCACAGCATCAACACCTTAGTTATTGTGGGAAACCACAGCATCAACACCTTAGTTATTATGGGAAACCACAGCATCAACACCACCATAGTTATTATGGGAAACCACAGCATCAACAACACCTTAGTTACTATGGGAAACCACAGCATCAACAACACCTTAGTTACTATGGGAAACCACAGCATCAACAACACCTTAGTTACTATGGGAAATCACAGCATCAACAACACCTTAGTTACTATGGGAAATCACAGCATCAACACCTTAGTTATTATGGGAAACCACAGCATCAACACCTTAGTTACTATGGGAAACCACAGCATCAACAACACCTTAGTTACTATGGGAAACCACAGGATCAACACCTTAGTTATTATGGGAAACCACAGGATCATCAACACCTTAGTTATTATGGGAAACCACAGCATCAACACCTTAGTTATTATGGGAAACCACAGCATCAACACCTTAGTTACTATGGGAAACCACAGCATCAACACCTTAGTTATTATGGGAAACCACAGCATCAACACCTTAGTTATTATGGGAAACCACAGCATCAACACCTTAGTTATTATGGGAAACCACAGCATCAACACCTTAGTTACTATGGGAAACCACAGCATCAACACCTTAGTTATTATGGGAAACCACAGCATCATCAACACCTTAGTTATTATGGGAAACCACAGCATCAACACCTTAGTTATTATGGGAAACCACAGCATCATCAACACCTTAGTTATTATGGGAAACCACAGCATCATCAACACCTTAGTTATTATGGGAAACCACAGCATCAACACCTTAGTTATTATGGGAAACCACAGCATCAACACCTTAGTTACTATGGGAAACCACAGCATCAACACCTTAGTTACTATGGGAAACCACAGGATCATCAACACCTTAGTTATTATGGGAAACCACAGCATCAACACCTTAGTTACTATGGGAAACCACAGCATCAACACCTTAGTTATTATGGGAAACCACAGCATCAACACCTTAGTTACTATGGGAAACCACAGCATCAACACCTTAGTTATTATGGGAAACCACAGCATCAACACCTTAGTTATTATGGGAAACCACAGCATCAACACCTTAGTTACTATGGGAAACCACAGCATCAACACCTTAGTTACTATGGGAAACCACAGGATCATCAACACCTTAGTTATTATGGGAAACCACAGCATCAACACCTTAGTTATTATGGGAAACCACAGCATCAACACCTTAGTTATTATGGGAAACCACAGCATCAACACCTTAGTTATTATGGGAAACCACAGCATCAACACCTTAGTTACTATGGGAAACAACAGCATCAACACCTTAGTTACTATGGGAAACCACAGGATCATCAACACCTTAGTTATTATGGGAAACCACAGCATCAACACCTTAGTTATTATGGGAAACCACAGCATCAACACCTTAGTTATTATGGGAAACCACAGCATCAACACCTTAGTTACTATGGGAAACCACAGCATCAACACCTTAGTTACTATGGGAAACCACAGGATCAACAACACCTTAGTTATTATGGGAAACCACAGCATCATCAACACCTTAGTTACTATGGGAAACCACAGCATCAACACCACCTTAGTTATTATGGGAAACCACAGCATCAACACCTTAGTTATTATGTGAAACCACAGCATCAACACCTTAGTTACTATGGGAAACCACAGCATCAACACCTTAGTTACTATGGAAACAACAGCGTCAACTTGTTGAAGTCGTTAAACCCACCTGGCGTTAATCTCCACCACGTTGTACCCAGCATGCTTAGCGATGATGTGGGCCAGAGTGGTCTTCCCTAAACCTGGAGGACCTGACAGCAGCACCACCTAGTGGGAGGAGGACAGATTAACCAGCTATATTAACCTACTAGTATATATACTAACAGCTATATAACCCCAGAGGACCTGGCAGCAGCACCACCTAGTGGGAGGAGGACAGATTAACCAGCTATATTAACCTACTAGTATATATACTAACAGCTATATAACCCCAGAGGACCTGACAGCAGCACCACCTAGTGGGAGGAGGACAGATTAACCAGCTATATTAACCTACTAGTATATATACTAACAGCTATATAACCCCAGAGGACCTGACAGCAGCACCACCTAGTGGGAGGAGGACAGATTAACCAGCTATATTAACCTACTAGTATATATACTAACAGCTATATAACCCCAGAGGACCTGACAGCAGCACCACCTAGTGGGAGGAGGACAGATTAACCAGCTATATTAACCTACTAGTATATATACTAACAGCTATATAACCCCAGAGGACCTGACAGCAGCACCACCTAGTGGGAGGAGGACAGATTAACCAGCTATATTAACCTACTAGTATATATACTAACAGCTATATAACCCCAGAGGACCTGACAGCAGCACCACCTAGTGGGAGGAGGACAGATTAACCAGCTATATTAACCTACTAGTATATATACTAACAGCTATATAACCCCAAAGGACCCGACAGCAGCACCACCTAGTGGGAGGAGGACAGATTAACCACATACATTGTATTTATCAGTCTGTGTGGGTCTACCTACCTTGTATTTGGGTCTGTGTGGGTCTACCTACCTTGTATTTGGGTCTGTTGTATTGGTCTACCTACCTTGTATTTGGGTCTGTATGGGTCTACCTACCTTGTATTTGGGTCTGTGTGGGTCTACCTACCTTGTATTTGGGTCTGTTGTATTGGTCTACCTACCTTGTATTTGGGTCTGTATGGGTCTACCTACCTTGTATTTAGGTCTGTTGTATTGGTCCACCTACCTTGTATTTGGGTCTGTATGGGTCTACCTACCTTGTATTTGGGTCTGTTGTATTGGTCTACCTACCTTGTATTTGGGTCTGTTGTATTGGTCTACCTACCTTGTATTTGGGTCTGTATGGGTCTACCTACCTTGTATTTGGGTCTGTATGGGTCTACCTACCTTGTATTTGGGTCTGTGTGGGTCTACCTACCTTGTATTTGGGTCTGTTTTATTGGTCTACCTACCTTGTATTTGGGTCTGTATGGGTCTACCTACCTTGTATTTGGGTCTGTTGTATTGGTCCACCTACCTTGTATTTGGGTCTGTATGGGTCTACCTACCTTGTATTTGGGTCTGTTGTATTGGTCTACCTACCTTGTATTTGGGTCTGTTGTATTGGTCTACCTACCTTGTATTTGGGTCTGTATGGGTCTACCTACCTTGTATTTGGGTCTGTTGTATTGGTCTACCTACCTTGTATTTGGGTCTGTTGTATTGGTCTACCTACCTTGTATTTGGGTCTGTTGTATGGGTCTACCTACCTTGTATTTAGGTCTGTTGTATGGGTCTACCTACCTTGTATTTGGGTCTGTTGTATTGGTCCACCTACCTTGTATTTGGGTCTGTTGTATTGGTCTACCTACCTTGTATTTGGGTGTTGTATTGGTCTACCTACCTTGTATTTGGGTCTGTATGGGTCTACCTACTTTGTATTTGGGTCTGTTGTATTGGTCTACCTACCTTGTATTTGGGTCTGTTGTATTGGTCTACCTACCTTGTATTTGGGTCTGTTGTATGGGTCTACCTACCTTGTATTTAGGTCTGTTGTATGGGTCTACCTACCTTGTATTTGGGTCTGTTGTATTGGTCCACCTACCTTGTATTTGGGTCTGTTGTATTGGTCTACCTACCTTGTATTTGGGTCTGTTGTATTGGTCTACCTACCTTGTATTTGGGTCTGTTGTATTGGTCGAGTTCGGCCTCCAGAATCTCCTCAGTGATCTGACTCTTGGTCTTAAATTTCTGATTGGCTTGATGAAAGTTCCCCTGGCTCCGATTGGTGGAATTAAAGCGTCCCCGGCCCTTATTGAAGGAATTAAAGCGTCCCTGGCCCTGATTGGCTGTGTTCTGGTCGGGCCTCTCGGCTGGGGGTGGGCGTGTCTTCCTCTCTCGTCCAAACACCACCTGGTCCCACAGCTTCAGCCACTTCAGCAAACAGCGGTTGGTGAACTACACACACACACACACACACACACACATTATACACACACACACACACATTATACAACCTGGTCCCACAGCTTCAGCCACTTCAGCAGACAGCGGTTGGTGAACTACACACACACACAGTCTCCAACCTCCACCAGTCATATTCTCCAACCTCCACCAGTCATGTTCCCCAACCTCCACCAGTCTCCAACCTCCACCAGTCATGTTCTCCAACCTCCACCAGTCCCGTTCTCCAACCTCCACCAGTCCCGTTCCCCAACCTCCACCAGTCTCCAACCTCCACCAGTCATGTTCCCCAACCTCCACCAGTCTCCAACCTCCACCAGTCACGTTCTCCAACCTCCACCAGTCACGTTCTCCAACCTCCACCAGTCACGTTCTCCAACCTCCACCAGTCATGTTCCCCAACCTCCACCAGTCCCGTTCCCCAACCTCCACCAGTCATGTTCTCCAACCTCCACCAGTCATGTTCTCCAACCTCCACCAGTCATGTTCTCCAACCTCCACCAGTCATGTTCTCCAACCTCCACCAGTCATGTTCTCCAACCTCCACCAGTCATGTTCTCCAACCTCCACCAGTCATGTTCTCCAACCTCCACCAGTCATGTTCTCCAACCTCCACCAGTCATGTTCCCCAACCTCCACCAGTCATGTTCTCCAACCTCCACCAGTCATGTTCTCCAACCTCCACCAGTCATGTTCTCCAACCTCCACCAGTCATGTTCTCCAACCTCCACCAGTCATGTTCTTCAACCTCCACCAGTCATGTTCTCCAACCTCCACCAGTCATGTTCTCCAACCTCCACCAGTCATGTTCTCCAACCTCCACCAGTCCCGTTCCCCAACCTCCACCAGTCATGTTCTCCAACCTCCACCAGTCACGTTCTCCAACCTCCACCAGTCCCGTCCCCCAACCTCCCGTTCCCCAACCTCACGTTCTCCAACCTCCACCAGTCATGTTCTCCAACCTCCACCAGTCATGTTCTCCAACCTCCACCAGTCATGTTCTCCAACCTCCACCAGTCACGTTCTCCAACCTCCACCAGTCATGTTCTCCAACCTCCACCAGTCTCCAACCTCCACCAGTCCCGTTCCCCAACCTCCACCAGTCTCCAACCTCCACCAGTCATGTTATCCAACCTCCACCAGTCCCGTTCCCCAACCTCCACCAGTCCCGTTCCCCTACCTCCACCAGTCCCGTTCCCCTACCTCCACCAGTCATGTTCTCCAACCTCCACCAGTCATGTTCACCAACCTCCACCAGTCATGTTCTCCAACCTCCACCAGTCTCCAACCTCCACCAGTCTCCAACCTCCACCAGTCTCCAACCTCCACCAGTCTCCAACCTCCACCAGTCTCCAACCTCCACCAGTGATGTTCTCCAACCTCCACCAGTCATGTTCTCCAACCTCCACCAGTCATGTTCTCCAACCTCCACCAGTCATGTTCTCCAACCTCCACCAGTCATGTTCTCCAACCTCCACCAGTCATGTTCTCCAACCTCCACCAGTCATGTTCTCCAACCTCCACCAGTCCCGTTCCCCAACCTCCACCAGTCATGTTCCCCAACCTCCACCAGTCATGTTCTCCAACCTCCACCAGTCATGTTCTCCAACCTCCACCAGTCCCGTTCCCCAACCTCCACCAGTCCCGTTCCCCAACCTCCACCAGTCCCGTTCCCCAACCTCCACCAGTCATGTTCTCCAACCTCCACCAGTCCCGTTCCCCAACCTCCACCAGTCATGTTCTCCAACCTCCACCAGTCTCCAACCTCCACCAGTCATGTTCTTCAACCTCCACCAGTCATGTTCCCCAACCTCCACCAGTCATGTTCCCCAACCTCCACCAGTCCCGTTCCCCAACCTCCACCAGTCATGTCTCCAACCTCCACCAGTCCCGTTCCCCAACCTCCACCAGTCATGTTCTCCAACCTCCACCAGTCTCCAACCTCCACCAGTCATGTTCCCCAACCTCCACCAGTCATGTTCCCCAACCTCCACCAGTCATGTTCTCCAACCTCCACCAGTCATGTTCTCCAACCTCCACCAGTCATGTTCTCCAACCTCCACCAGTCATGTTCTCCAACCTCCACCAGTCATGTTCTCCAACCTCCACCAGTCATGTTCTCCAACCTCCACCAGTCATGTTCTCCAACCTCCACCAGTCATGTTCTCCAACCTCCACCAGTCATGTTCTCCAACCTCCACCAGTCATGTTCTCCAACCTCCACCAGTCATGTTCTCCAACCTCCACCAGTCATGTTCTCCAACCTCCACCAGTCCCGTTCTCCAACCTCCACCAGTCATGTTCTCCAACCTCCACCAGTCTCCAACCTCCACCAGTCATGTTCTTCAACCTCCACCAGTCATGTTCCCCAACCTCCACCAGTCATGTTCCCCAACCTCCACCAGTCCCGTTCCCCAACCTCCACCAGTCATGTTCTCCAACCTCCACCAGTCCCGTTCCCCAACCTCCACCAGTCATGTTCTCCAACCTCCACCAGTCATGTTCACCAACCTCCACCAGTCATGTTCTCCAACCTCCACCAGTCTCCAACCTCCACCAGTCTCCAACCTCCACCAGTCTCCAACCTCCACCAGTCTCCAACCTCCACCAGTCTCCAACCTCCACCAGTGATGTTCTCCAACCTCCACCAGTCATGTTCTCCAACCTCCACCAGTCATGTTCTCCAACCTCCACCAGTCCCGTTCCCCAACCTCCACCAGTCCCGTTCCCCAACCTCCACCAGTCCCGTTCCCCAACCTCCACCAGTCATGTTCTCCAACCTCCACCAGTCATGTTCTCCAACCTCCACCAGTCATGTTCTCCAACCTCCACCAGTCATGTTCTCCAACCTCCACCAGTCATGTTCTCCAACCTCCACCAGTCATGTTCTCCAACCTCCACCAGTCATGTTCTCCAACCTCCACCAGTCATGTTCTCCAACCTCCACCAGTCATGTTCTCCAACCTCCACCAGTCATGTTCTCCAACCTCCACCAGTCATGTTCTCCAACCTCCACCAGTCATGTTCTCCAACCTCCACCAGTCATGTTCTCCAACCTCCACCAGTCATGTTCTCCAACCTCCACCAGTCATGTTCTCCAACCTCCACCAGTCCCGTTCTCCAACCTCCACCAGTCATGTTCTCCAACCTCCACCAGTCTCCAACCTCCACCAGTCATGTTCTTCAACCTCCACCAGTCATGTTCCCCAACCTCCACCAGTCATGTTCCCCAACCTCCACCAGTCCCGTTCCCCAACCTCCACCAGTCATGTTCTCCAACCTCCACCAGTCCCGTTCCCCAACCTCCACCAGTCATGTTCTCCAACCTCCACCAGTCTCCAACCTCCACCAGTCATGTTCCCCAACCTCTACCAGTCATGTTCCCCAACCTCCACCAGTCATGTTCTCCAACCTCCACCAGTCATGTTCTCCAACCTCCACCAGTCATGTTCTCCAACCTCCACCAGTCATGTTCTCCAACCTCCACCAGTCATGTTCTCCAACCTCCACCAGTCATGTTCTCCAACCTCCACCAGTCATGTTCTCCAACCTCCACCAGTCATGTTCTCCAACCTCCACCAGTCATGTTCTCCAACCTCCACCGGTCATGTTCCCCAACCTCCACCGGTCATGTTCCCCAACCTCCACCGGTCATGTTCTCCAACCTCCACCGGTCATGTTCTCCAACCTCCACCAGTCATGTTCTCCAACCTCCACCAGTCATGTTCTCCAACCTCCACCAGTCATGTTCTCCAACCTCCACCAGTCATGTTCTCCAACCTCCCCCAGTCACGTTCTCCAACCTCCACCAGTCACGTTCTCCAACCTCCACCAGTCACGTTCTCCAACCTCCCCCAGTCACGTTCTCCAACCTCCCCCAGTCACGTTCTCCAACCTCCACCAGTCCCGTTCTCCAACCTCCACCAGTCATGTTCTCCAACCTCCACCAGTCATGTTCTCCAACCTCCACCAGTCATGTTCCCCAACCTCCACCAGTCATGTTCCCCAACCTCCACCAGTCATGTTCTCCAACCTCCACCAGTCATGTTCTCCAACCTCCACCAGTCATGTTCTCCAACCTCCACCAGTCATGTTCTCCAACCTCCACCAGTCCCGTTCCCCAACCTCCACCAGTCATGTTCTCCAACCTCCACCAGTCATGTTCTCCGACCTCCACCAGTCTCCGACCTCCACCAGTCTCCGACCTCCACCAGTCTCCGACCTCCACCAGTCTCCGACCTCCACCAGTCATGTTCTCCAACCTCCACCAGTCATGTTCTCCAACCTCCACCAGTCATGTTCTCCAACCTCCACCAGTCATGTTCTCCAACCTCCACCAGTCATGTTCTCCAACCTCCACCAGTCATGTTCTCCAACCTCCACCAGTCATGTTCTCCAACCTCCACCAGTCATGTTCTCCAACCTCCACCAGTCATGTTCTCCAACCTCCACCAGTCATGTTCTCCAACCTCCACCAGTCATGTTCTCCAACCTCCACCAGTCATGTTCTCCAACCTCCACCAGTCCCGTTCCCCAACCTCCACCAGTCATGTTTTCCAACCTCCACCAGTCATGTTCTCCAACCTCCACCAGTCATGTTCTCCAACCTCCACCAGTCATGTTCTCCAACCTCCACCAGTCATGTTCTCCAACCTCCACCAGTCATGTTCTCCAACCTCCACCAGTCATGTTCTCCAACCTCCACCAGTCATGTTCTCCAACCTCCACCAGTCATGTTCTCCAACCTCCACCAGTCATGTTCTCCAACCTCCACCAGTCATGTTCTCCAACCTCCACCAGTCATGTTCTCCAACCTCCACCAGTCATGTTTTCCAACCTCCACCAGTCATGTTCTCCAACCTCCACCAGTCCCGTTCCCCAACCTCCACCAGTCATGTTCTCCAACCTCCACCAGTCATGTTCACCAACCTCCACCAGTCATGTTCTCCAACCTCCACCAGTCTCCAACCTCCACCAGTCTCCAACCTCCACCAGTCTCCAACCTCCACCAGTCTCCAACCTCCACCAGTCTCCAACCTCCACCAGTGATGTTCTCCAACCTCCACCAGTCATGTTCTCCAACCTCCACCAGTCATGTTCTCCAACCTCCACCAGTCCCGTTCCCCAACCTCCACCAGTCCCGTTCCCCAACCTCCACCAGTCCCGTTCCCCAACCTCCACCAGTCATGTTCTCCAACCTCCACCAGTCATGTTCTCCAACCTCCACCAGTCATGTTCTCCAACCTCCACCAGTCATGTTCTCCAACCTCCACCAGTCATGTTCTCCAACCTCCACCAGTCATGTTCTCCAACCTCCACCAGTCATGTTCTCCAACCTCCACCAGTCATGTTCTCCAACCTCCACCAGTCATGTTCTCCAACCTCCACCAGTCATGTTCTCCAACCTCCACCAGTCATGTTCTCCAACCTCCACCAGTCATGTTCTCCAACCTCCACCAGTCATGTTCTCCAACCTCCACCAGTCATGTTCTCCAACCTCCACCAGTCCCGTTCTCCAACCTCCACCAGTCATGTTCTCCAACCTCCACCAGTCTCCAACCTCCACCAGTCATGTTCTTCAACCTCCACCAGTCATGTTCCCCAACCTCCACCAGTCATGTTCCCCAACCTCCACCAGTCCCGTTCCCCAACCTCCACCAGTCATGTTCTCCAACCTCCACCAGTCCCGTTCCCCAACCTCCACCAGTCATGTTCTCCAACCTCCACCAGTCTCCAACCTCCACCAGTCATGTTCCCCAACCTCTACCAGTCATGTTCCCCAACCTCCACCAGTCATGTTCTCCAACCTCCCCCAGTCACGTTCTCCAACCTCCACCAGTCACGTTCTCCAACCTCCACCAGTCACGTTCTCCAACCTCCCCCAGTCACGTTCTCCAACCTCCCCCAGTCACGTTCTCCAACCTCCACCAGTCCCGTTCTCCAACCTCCACCAGTCATGTTCTCCAACCTCCACCAGTCATGTTCTCCAACCTCCACCAGTCATGTTCCCCAACCTCCACCAGTCATGTTCCCCAACCTCCACCAGTCATGTTCTCCAACCTCCACCAGTCATGTTCTCCAACCTCCACCAGTCATGTTCTCCAACCTCCACCAGTCATGTTCTCCAACCTCCACCAGTCCCGTTCCCCAACCTCCACCAGTCATGTTCTCCAACCTCCACCAGTCATGTTCTCCGACCTCCACCAGTCTCCGACCTCCACCAGTCTCCGACCTCCACCAGTCTCCGACCTCCACCAGTCTCCGACCTCCACCAGTCATGTTCTCCAACCTCCACCAGTCATGTTCTCCAACCTCCACCAGTCATGTTCTCCAACCTCCACCAGTCATGTTCTCCAACCTCCACCAGTCATGTTCTCCAACCTCCACCAGTCATGTTCTCCAACCTCCACCAGTCATGTTCTCCAACCTCCACCAGTCATGTTCTCCAACCTCCACCAGTCATGTTCTCCAACCTCCACCAGTCATGTTCTCCAACCTCCACCAGTCATGTTCTCCAACCTCCACCAGTCATGTTCTCCAACCTCCACCAGTCCCGTTCCCCAACCTCCACCAGTCATGTTTTCCAACCTCCACCAGTCATGTTCTCCAACCTCCACCAGTCATGTTCTCCAACCTCCACCAGTCATGTTCTCCAACCTCCACCAGTCATGTTCTCCAACCTCCACCAGTCATGTTCTCCAACCTCCACCAGTCATGTTCTCCAACCTCCACCAGTCATGTTCTCCAACCTCCACCAGTCATGTTCTCCAACCTCCACCAGTCATGTTCTCCAACCTCCACCAGTCATGTTCTCCAACCTCCACCAGTCATGTTCTCCAACCTCCACCAGTCATGTTTTCCAACCTCCACCAGTCATGTTCTCCAACCTCCACCAGTCCCGTTCCCCAACCTCCACCAGTCATGTTCTCCAACCTCCACCAGTCATGTTCACCAACCTCCACCAGTCATGTTCTCCAACCTCCACCAGTCTCCAACCTCCACCAGTCTCCAACCTCCACCAGTCTCCAACCTCCACCAGTCTCCAACCTCCACCAGTCTCCAACCTCCACCAGTGATGTTCTCCAACCTCCACCAGTCATGTTCTCCAACCTCCACCAGTCATGTTCTCCAACCTCCACCAGTCCCGTTCCCCAACCTCCACCAGTCCCGTTCCCCAACCTCCACCAGTCCCGTTCCCCAACCTCCACCAGTCATGTTCTCCAACCTCCACCAGTCATGTTCTCCAACCTCCACCAGTCATGTTCTCCAACCTCCACCAGTCATGTTCTCCAACCTCCACCAGTCATGTTCTCCAACCTCCACCAGTCATGTTCTCCAACCTCCACCAGTCATGTTCTCCAACCTCCACCAGTCATGTTCTCCAACCTCCACCAGTCATGTTCTCCAACCTCCACCAGTCATGTTCTCCAACCTCCACCAGTCATGTTCTCCAACCTCCACCAGTCATGTTCTCCAACCTCCACCAGTCATGTTCTCCAACCTCCACCAGTCATGTTCTCCAACCTCCACCAGTCATGTTCTCCAACCTCCACCAGTCCCGTTCTCCAACCTCCACCAGTCATGTTCTCCAACCTCCACCAGTCTCCAACCTCCACCAGTCATGTTCTTCAACCTCCACCAGTCATGTTCCCCAACCTCCACCAGTCATGTTCCCCAACCTCCACCAGTCCCGTTCCCCAACCTCCACCAGTCATGTTCTCCAACCTCCACCAGTCCCGTTCCCCAACCTCCACCAGTCATGTTCTCCAACCTCCACCAGTCTCCAACCTCCACCAGTCATGTTCCCCAACCTCTACCAGTCATGTTCCCCAACCTCCACCAGTCATGTTCTCCAACCTCCACCAGTCATGTTCTCCAACCTCCACCAGTCATGTTCTCCAACCTCCACCAGTCATGTTCTCCAACCTCCACCAGTCATGTTCTCCAACCTCCACCAGTCATGTTCTCCAACCTCCACCAGTCATGTTCTCCAACCTCCACCAGTCATGTTCTCCAACCTCCACCAGTCATGTTCTCCAACCTCCACCGGTCATGTTCCCCAACCTCCACCGGTCATGTTCCCCAACCTCCACCGGTCATGTTCTCCAACCTCCACCGGTCATGTTCTCCAACCTCCACCAGTCATGTTCTCCAACCTCCACCAGTCATGTTCTCCAACCTCCACCAGTCATGTTCTCCAACCTCCACCAGTCATGTTCTCCAACCTCCCCCAGTCACGTTCTCCAACCTCCACCAGTCACGTTCTCCAACCTCCACCAGTCACGTTCTCCAACCTCCCCCAGTCACGTTCTCCAACCTCCCCCAGTCACGTTCTCCAACCTCCACCAGTCCCGTTCTCCAACCTCCACCAGTCATGTTCTCCAACCTCCACCAGTCATGTTCTCCAACCTCCACCAGTCATGTTCCCCAACCTCCACCAGTCATGTTCCCCAACCTCCACCAGTCATGTTCTCCAACCTCCACCAGTCATGTTCTCCAACCTCCACCAGTCATGTTCTCCAACCTCCACCAGTCATGTTCTCCAACCTCCACCAGTCCCGTTCCCCAACCTCCACCAGTCATGTTCTCCAACCTCCACCAGTCATGTTCTCCAACCTCCACCAGTCTCCGACCTCCACCAGTCTCCGACCTCCACCAGTCTCCGACCTCCACCAGTCTCCGACCTCCACCAGTCATGTTCTCCAACCTCCACCAGTCATGTTCTCCAACCTCCACCAGTCATGTTCTCCAACCTCCACCAGTCATGTTCTCCAACCTCCACCAGTCATGTTCTCCAACCTCCACCAGTCATGTTCTCCAACCTCCACCAGTCATGTTCTCCAACCTCCACCAGTCATGTTCTCCAACCTCCACCAGTCATGTTCTCCAACCTCCACCAGTCATGTTCTCCAACCTCCACCAGTCATGTTCTCCAACCTCCACCAGTCCCGTTCCCCAACCTCCACCAGTCCCGTTCCCCAACCTCCACCAGTCATGTTTTCCAACCTCCACCAGTCATGTTCTCCAACCTCCACCAGTCATGTTCTCCAACCTCCACCAGTCATGTTCTCCAACCTCCACCAGTCATGTTCTCCAACCTCCACCAGTCATGTTCTCCAACCTCCACCAGTCATGTTCTCCAACCTCCACCAGTCATGTTCTCCAACCTCCACCAGTCATGTTCTCCAACCTCCACCAGTCATGTTCTCCAACCTCCACCAGTCATGTTCTCCAACCTCCACCAGTCATGTTCTCCAACCTCCACCAGTCATGTTTTCCAACCTCCACCAGTCATGTTCTCCAACCTCCACCAGTCCCGTTCCCCAACCTCCACCAGTCATGTTCTCCAACCTCCACCAGTCTCCAACCTCCACCAGTCATGTTCCCCAACCTCTACCAGTCATGTTCCCCAACCTCCACCAGTCATGTTCTCCAACCTCCACCAGTCATGTTCTCCAACCTCCACCAGTCATGTTCTCCAACCTCCACCAGTCATGTTCTCCAACCTCCACCAGTCATGTTCTCCAACCTCCACCAGTCATGTTCTCCAACCTCCACCAGTCATGTTCTCCAACCTCCACCAGTCATGTTCTCCAACCTCCACCGGTCATGTTCCCCAACCTCCACCGGTCATGTTCCCCAACCTCCACCGGTCATGTTCCCCAACCTCCACCGGTCATGTTCTCCAACCTCCACCGGTCATGTTCTCCAACCTCCACCAGTCATGTTCTCCAACCTCCACCAGTCATGTTCTCCAACCTCCACCAGTCATGTTCTCCAACCTCCACCAGTCATGTTCTCCAACCTCCCCCAGTCACGTTCTCCAACCTCCACCAGTCACGTTCTCCAACCTCCACCAGTCACGTTCTCCAACCTCCACCAGTCACGTTCTCCAACCTCCCCCAGTCATGTTCTCCAACCTCCACCAGTCCCGTTCTCCAACCTCCACCAGTCATGTTCTCCAACCTCCACCAGTCATGTTCTCCAACCTCCACCAGTCATGTTCCCCAACCTCCACCAGTCATGTTCCCCAACCTCCACCAGTCATGTTCTCCAACCTCCACCAGTCATGTTCTCCAACCTCCACCAGTCATGTTCTCCAACCTCCACCAGTCATGTTCTCCAACCTCCACCAGTCATGTTCCCCAACCTCCACCAGTCATGTTCTCCAACCTCCACCAGTCTCCGACCTCCACCAGTCTCCGACCTCCACCAGTCTCCGACCTCCACCAGTCTCCGACCTCCACCAGTCATGTTCTCCAACCTCCACCAGTCATGTTCTCCAACCTCCACCAGTCATGTTCTCCAACCTCCACCAGTCATGTTCTCCAACCTCCACCAGTCATGTTCTCCAACCTCCACCAGTCATGTTCTCCAACCTCCACCAGTCATGTTCTCCAACCTCCACCAGTCATGTTCTCCAACCTCCACCAGTCATGTTCTCCAACCTCCACCAGTCATGTTCTCCAACCTCCACCAGTCATGTTCTCCAACCTCCACCAGTCATGTTCTCCAACCTCCACCAGTCCCGTTCCCCAACCTCCACCAGTCATGTTTTCCAACCTCCACCAGTCATGTTCTCCAACCTCCACCAGTCATGTTCTCCAACCTCCACCAGTCATGTTCTCCAACCTCCACCAGTCATGTTCTCCAACCTCCACCAGTCATGTTCTCCAACCTCCACCAGTCATGTTCTCCAACCTCCACCAGTCATGTTCTCCAACCTCCACCAGTCATGTTCTCCAACCTCCACCAGTCATGTTCTCCAACCTCCACCAGTCATGTTCTCCAACCTCCACCAGTCATGTTCTCCAACCTCCACCAGTCATGTTTTCCAACCTCCACCAGTCATGTTCTCCAACCTCCACCAGTCATGTTCTCCAACCTCCACCAGTCATGTTCTCCAACCTCCACCAGTCATGTTCTCCAACCTCCACCAGTCATGTTCTCCAACCTCCACCAGTCATGTTCTCCAACCTCCACCAGTCATGTTCTCCAACCTCCACCAGTCATGTTCCCCAACCTCCACCAGTCATGTTCTCCAACCTCCACCAGTCATGTTCTCCAACCTCCACCAGTCCCGTTCCCCAACCTCCACAAGTCATGTTCTCCAACCTCCACCAGTCATGTTCTCCAACCTCCACCAGTCATGTTCTCCAACCTCCACCAGTCATGTTCTCCAACCTCCACCAGTCATGTTCTCCAACCTCCACCACTCACGTCGTCGCTGAGTAGTTCAGTGTAGTGTTGAGGAGCAAACTGATCCACCCAGAGACGAGAAGATTCCTCCTCTTCCTCTCGATCCCCCTCTTCTCTCTGTCCGCCGTCCAGCTCTCCAAACTCTTCATCCACTTGACTGAACACACACACACACACACAAACACGTTTATGCTATAAACAAGTAATAATGTACAGAAATGACAATATCTACCATATGGGTGTGCTCGTGTATATATACACAGTACCAGTCAACAGTTTGGACACACCTACTCATTCAAGGGTTTTTCTTTATTTTTACTATTTTCTACATTGTAGAGAAACAGTGTAGACATCAAAACTATGAAATAACACACATGGAATCACGTAGTAACCAAAAAAATGTGAAACAAATCAAAATATATTCTATATTTGAGATTCTTCAAAGTAGCCACCCTTTGCCTTGGTGACAGCTTTGCAGAATCTTGACATTCTCTCAACCAGCTTCATGATGTAGTCACCTGGAATGCATTTCAATTAACAGGTGTGCCTTGTTAAAAGTTAATGTGGAATTTCTTTCCCTCTTAATGCTTTAAGGTATACAGAAGATAGCCCTACTTGGTAAAAGACCATAGTCCATATTATGGCAAGAACAGCTCAAATAAGCAAGGAGAAACGACAGTCCATCATTACTTTAAGACAAGAAGGTCAGTCAATACGGAAAATTTCAAGAACTTTGAAAGTTTCTTCAAGTGCAGTCGCAAAAACCATCAAGCACTATGATGAAACTGGCTCTCATGAGGACCGCCACAGGAAAAGAAGACCCAGAGTTACCTCTGCTGCAGAGGATAAGTTCATTAGTTACCAGCCTCAGAAATTGCAGCCCAAATAAATGCTTCAGAGTTCAAGGAACAGACACATCTCAACATCAACTGTTCAGAGGAGACTGTGTGAATCAGGCCTTCATGGTTGAATTGCTGCAAAGAAACCACTACTAAAGGACACCAATAATAAGAAGAGACTTGCTTAGGCCAAGAAATACGAGCAATGGACATTAGACCGGTGGAAATCTGTCCTATGGTCTGATGAGTCCAAATTTGTGATTTTTGGTTCCAACTGCCGTGTCTTTGTGAGACGCAGAGTAGGTGAACAGATGATCTCTGCATGTGTGGTTCCCACCGTGAAGCATGGAGGAGGAGGAGGAGGTGTTATGGTGCTTTGCTGGTGACACTGTCAGTGATTTATTTAGAATTCAAGGCACACTTAACCAGCATGGCTACCACAGCATTCTGCAGCGATACGCCGTCCCATCTGGTTTGCGCTTAGTGGGACTATCATTTGTTTTTCAACAGGACAATGACCCAACACACCTCCAGGCTGTGTAAGGGCTGTTTGACCAAGAAGGAGAGTGATGGAGTGCTGCATCAGATGACCTGGCCTCCACATTAACCCGATCTCAACCCAATTGAGATGGTTTGGGATGAGTTGGACCGCAGAGTGAAGGAAAAGCAGCCAACAAGTGCTCAGCATATGTGGGAACTCATTCAAGACTGTTGGAAAAGTATTCCAGGTGAAGCTGGTTGAGAGAATGCCAATACTGTGCAAAGCTGTCATCAAGGCAAATGGTAAAGGGTTGTTACTTTGAAGAATCTCAAATATATTTTGATTTGTTTAACACTTTTTCATTTACTACATGATTCCATATAGGTTATTTCATTATGTTGATGTCTTCACTGTTAATCTACAATGTAGAAAAACCCTTGAATGAGTAGGTGTCCAAACTTTAGATTGGTACTGTATATATACACACACACACACACACACACACACACACACACACACACACACACACACACACACACGTCTACCTGTTGAGTAGCTCTGTTAGGCGCTGAGATTCCTCCACCACTTGGCGATGTCGCTGCAGAAACAGTCAGCTCAGTTAGAAACAGTCAGCTCAGTCAGAAACAGTCAGAAACAGTCAGTCAGAAACAGTCAGAAACAGTCAGCTCAGTCGGGAACAGTCAGCTCAGTCGGAAACAGTCAGCTCAGTCAGAAACAGTCAGCTCAGTCAGAAACAGTCAGCTCAGTCAGAAACAGTCAGCTCAGTCAGAAACAGTCAGCTCAGTCAGAAACAGTCAGCTCAGTCAGTCAGAAACAGTCAGCTCAGTCAGTCAGAAACAGTCAGAAACAGTCAGCTCAGTCAGTCAGAAACAGTCAGAAACAGTCAGCTCAGTCAGAAACAGTCAGCTCAGTCAGAAACAGTCAGTCAGAAACAGTCAGCTCAGTCAGTCAGAAACAGTCAGAAACAGTCAGTTCAGTCAATCAGAAACAGTCAGCAACAGTCAGCTCAGTCAGAAACAGTCAGCTCAGTCAGAAACAGTCAGCTCAGTCAGTCAGAAACAGTCAGCTCAGTCAGTCAGAAACAGTCAGCTCAGTCAGTCGGAAACAGTCAGCCCAGTCGGAAACAGTCAAACGGAAACAGTCAAACAGAAACAGTCAGCTCAGTCAGTCAGAAACAGTCAGCTCAGTCAGTCAGAAACAGTCAGCTCAGTCAGTCAGAAACAGTCAGCTCAGTCAGTCAGAAACAGTCAGCTCAGTCAGTCAGAAACAGTCAGCTCAGTCAGTCAGAAACAGTCAGCTCAGTCAGTCAGAAACAGTCAGCTCAGTCAGTCAGAAACAGTCAGCTCAGTCAGTCAGAAACAGTCAGCTCAGTCAGTCAGAAACAGTCAGCTCAGTCGGAAACAGTCAGCTCAGTCGGAAACAGTCAGCTCAGTCGGAAACAGTCAGCCCAGTCGGAAACAGTCAGTCAGAAACAGTCAGCTCAGTCAGTCAGAAACAGTCAGCTCAGTCAGAAACAGTCAGCTCAGTCAGAAACAGTCAGCTCAGTCAGAAACAGTCAGCTCAGTCAGTCAGAAACAGTCAGCTCAGTCAGTCAGAAACAGTCAGAAACAGTCAGCTCAGTCAGTCAGAAACAGTCAGCTCAGTCAGTCAGAAACAGTCAGAAACAGTCAGCTCAGTCAGCTCAGTCAGTCAGAAACAGTCAGCTCAGTCAGTCAGCTCAGTCAGAAACAGTCAGCTCTAGATTTTGAGAAGTGTGTGTGTGGACGTGTTTAACTTGAAGACCAGAAGAACCCACAAGAATAGTAAAAAAAATCAAATTTGACCAACTGGGAACATTTTGTTATTCCCCATAAGGTCGAATGCCATTGGGTTAAGGTTAGGATTAGGTTAAGGGTTACGTTTCTGGGTTAAGGTTAGGATTAGGTTAAGGGTTAGGAGCTAGGGTTACGTTTCTGGGTTAAGGTTAGGATTAGGTTAAGGGTTAGGAGCTAGGGTTACGTTTCTGGGTTAAGGTTAGGATTAGGTTAAGGGTTAGGAGCTAGGGTTACGTTTCTGGGTTAAGGTTAGGATTAGGTTAAGGGTTAGGAGCTAGGGTTACGTTTCTGGGTTAAGGTTAGGATTAGGTTAGGATTAGGTTAAGGGTTACGTTTCTGGGTTAAGGTTAGGATTAGGTTAAGGGTTAGGAGCTAGGGTTACGTTTCTGGGTTAAGGTTAGGATTAGGTTAAGGGTTAGGAGCTAGGGTTACGTTTCTGGGTTAAGGTTAGGATTAGGTTAGGATTAGGTTAAGGGTTACGTTTCTGGGTTAAGGTTAGGATTAGGTTAAGGGTTAGGAGCTAGGGTTACGTTTCTGGGTTAAGGTTAGGATTAGGTTAAGGGTTAGGAGCTAGGGTTAGGTTTCTGGGTTAAGGTTAGGATTAGGTTAAGGGTTAGGAGCCAGGGTTACGTTTCTGGGTTAAGGTTAGGATTAGGTTAAGGGTTAGGTGCTAGGGTTACGTTTCTGGGTTAAGGTTAGGATTAGGTTAAGGGTTAGGGGCTAGGGTTACGTTTCTGGGTTAAGGTTAGGATTAGGTTAAGGGTTAGGAGCTAGGGTTACGTTTCTGGGTTAGGATTAGGATTAGGTTAAGGGTTAGGAGCTAGGGTTACGTTTCTGGGTTAAGGTTAGGATTAGGTTAAGGGTTAGGAGCTAGGGTTACGTTTCTGGGTTAAGGTTAGGATTAGGTTAAGGGTTAGGAGCTAGGGTTACGTTTCTGGGTTAAGGTTAGGATTAGGTTAAGGGTTAGGAGCTAGGGTTACGTTTCTGGGTTAAGGTTAGGATTAGGTTAAGGGTTAGGAGCTAGGGTTACGTTTCTGGGTTAAGGTTAGGATTAGGTTAAGGGTTAGGAGCTAGGGTTACGTTTCTGGGTTAAGGTTAGGATTAGGTTAAGGGTTAGGAGCTAGGGTTACGTTTCTGGGTTAAGGTTAGGATTAGGTTAAGGGTTAGGAGCTAGGGTTACGTTTCTGGGTTAAGGTTAGGATTAGGTTAAGGGTTAGGAGCTAGGGTTACGTTTCTGGGTTAAGGTTAGGATTAGGTTAAGGGTTAGGAGCTAGGGTTACGTTTCTGGGTTAAGGTTAGGATTAGGTTAAGGGTTAGGAGCCAGGGTTACGTTTCTGGGTTAAGGTTAGGATTAGGTTAAGGGTTAGGAGCTAGGGTTACGTTTCTGGGTTAAGGTTAGGATTAGGTTAAGGGTTAGGAGCTAGGGTTACGTTTCTGGGTTAAGGTTAGGATTAGGTTAAGGGTTAGGAGCTAGGGTTACGTTTCTGGGTTAAGGTTAGGATTAGGTTAAGGGTTAGGAGCTAGGGTTACGTTTCTGGGTTAAGGTTAGGATTAGGTTAAGGGTTAGGAGCCAGGGTTACGTTTCTGGGTTAAGGTTAGGATTAGGTTAAGGGTTAGGAGCCAGGGTTACGTTTCTGGGTTAAGGTTAGGATTAGGTTAAGGGTTAGGAGCTAGGGTTACGTTTCTGGGTTAAGGTTAGGATTAGGTTAAGAGTACGAGTTAGGTTTAGGGAAAATTAATTGAGTGTCCCCACAAGGTTAGCTGTACAAGACCGTGTGTGTGTGTGTGTGTGTGTGTGTGGGTGTGTGTACTCACCTTCTCAGCCACCTGTTCTCTCAGTATCTCGATGGGAACAGCCAGCAAACCCAATGCATTATGGGAGCTACGAAAAGCACTGGGGTTCACAGCCTATAAGACACAGTAAATAAGGTAGACAGAGAGAGAGAGGTGATTGGGGTCCTATAAGACACAGTAAATAAGGTAGACAGAGAGAGAGAGGTGATTGGGGTCCTATAAGACACAGTAAATAAGGTAGACAGACAGAGAGAGAGGTGATTAGGGTCCTATAAGACACAGTAAATAAGGTAGACAGAGACAGAGAGAGTTGATTGGGGACCTATAAGACACAGTAAATAAGGTAGACAGAGAGAGAGAGGTGATTGGGGTCCTATAAGACACAGTAAATAAGGTAGACAGAGAGAGAGAGAGAGGTGATTGGGGTCCTATAAGAGACAGTAAATAAGGTAGACAGAGAGAGAGAGAGAGGTGATTGGGGTCCTATAAGACACAGTAAATAAGGTAGACAGAGAGAGAGAGGTGATTGGGGTCCTATAAGACACAGTAAATAAGGTAGACAGAGAGAGAGAGGTGATTGGGGTCCTATAAGACACAGTAAATAAGGTAGACAGAGAGAGAGAGGTGATTGGGGTCCTATAAGACACAGTAAATAAGGTAGACAGAGAGAGAGAGAGGTGATTGGGGTCCTATAAGACACAGTAAATAAGGTAGACAGAGAGAGAGAGAGAGGTGATTGGGGTCCTATAAGACACAGTAAATAAGGTAGACAGAGAGAGAGAGGTGATTGGGGTCCTATAAGACACAGTAAATAAGGTAGACAGAGAGAGAGAGGTGATTGGGGTCCTATAAGACACAGTAAATAAGGTAGACAGAGAGAGAGAGGTGATTGGGGTCCTATAAGACACAGTAAATAAGGTAGACAGAGAGGTGATTGGGGTCCTATAAGACACAGTAAATAAGGTAGACAGAGAGAGAGAGGTGATTGGGGTCCTATAAGACACAGTAAATAAGGTAGACAGAGAGAGAGAGGTGATTGGGGTCCTATAAGACACAGTAAATAAGGTAGACAGAGAGAGAGAGAGAGGTGATTGGGGTCCTATAAGACACAGTAAATAAGGTAGACAGAGAGAGAGAGAGAGGTGATTGGGGTCCTATAAGACACAGTAAATAAGGTAGACAGAGAGAGAGAGAGAGGTGATTGGGGTCCTATAAGACACAGTAAATAAGGTAGACAGAGAGAGAGAGAGAGGTGATTGGGGTCCTATAAGACACAGTAAATAAGGTAGACAGAGAGAGAGAGAGAGGTGATTGGGGTCCTATAAGACACAGTAAATAAGGTAGACAGAGAGAGAGAGAGAGGTGATTGGGGTCCTATAAGACACAGTAAATAAGGTAGACAGAGAGAGAGAGGTGATTGGGGTCCTATAAGACACAGTAAATAAGGTAGACAGAGTGAGAGAGAGGTGATTGGGGTCCTATAAGACACAGTAAATAAGGTAGACAGAGTGAGAGAGGTGATTGGGGTCCTATAAGACACAGTAAATAAGATAGACAGAGAGAGAGAGGTGATTGGGGTCCTATAAGACACAGTAAATAAGGTAGACAGAGAGAGAGAGAGAGGTGATTGGGGTCCTATAAGACACAGTAAATAAGGTAGACAGAGAGAGAGAGAGGTGATTGGGGTCCTATAAGACACAGTAAATAAGGTAGACAGAGAGAGAGAGAGAGGTGATTGGGGTCCTATAAGACACAGTAAATAAGGTAGACAGAGAGAGAGAGGTGATTGGGGTCCTATAAGACACAGTAAATAAGGTAGACAGAGAGAGAGAGGTGATTGGGGTCCTATAAGACACAGTAAATAAGGTAGACAGAGAGAGAGAGGTGATTGGGGTCCTATAAGACACAGTAAATAAGGTAGACAGAGAGGTGATTGGGGTCCTATAAGACACAGTAAATAAGGTAGACAGAGAGAGAGAGGTGATTGGGGTCCTATAAGACACAGTAAATAAGGTAGACAGAGAGAGAGAGGTGATTGGGGTCCTATAAGACACAGTAAATAAGGTAGACAGAGAGAGAGAGAGAGGTGATTGGGGTCCTATAAGACACAGTAAATAAGGTAGACAGAGAGAGAGAGAGAGGTGATTGGGGTCCTATAAGACACAGTAAATAAGGTAGACAGAGAGAGAGAGGTGATTGGGGTCCTATAAGACACAGTAAATAAGGTAGACAGAGAGAGAGAGAGGTGATTGGGGTCCTATAAGACACAGTAAATAAAGTAGACAGAGAGAGAGGTGATTGGGGTCCTATAAGACACAGTAAATAAGGTAGACAGAGAGAGAGAGAGAGGTGATTGGGGTCCTATAAGACACAGTAAATAAGGTAGACAGAGAGAGAGAGGTGATTGGGGTCCTATAAGACACAGTAAATAAGGTAGACAGAGAGAGAGAGGTGATTGGGGTCCTATAAGACACAGTAAATAAGGTAGACAGAGAGAGAGAGGTGATTGGGGTCCTATAAGACACAGTAAATAAGGTAGACAGAGAGAAAGAGGTGATTGGGGTCCTATAAGACACAGTAAATAAGGTAGACAGAGAGAGAGAGGTGATTGGGGTCCTATAAGACACAGTAAATAAGGTAGACAGAGAGAGAGAGGTGATTGGGGTCCTATAAGACACAGTAAATAAGGTAGACAGAGAGAGAGAGGTGATTGGGGTCCTATAAGACACAGTAAATAAGGTAGACAGAGAGAGAGGTGATTGGGGTCCTATAAGACACAGTAAATAAGGTAGACAGAGAGAGAGAGGTGATTGGGGTCCTATAAGACACAGTAAATAAGGTAGACAGAGACAGAGAGGTGATTGGGGTCCTATAAGACACAGTAAATAAGGTAGACAGAGAGAGAGAGAGAGAGGTGATTGGGGTCCTATAAGACAGAGTAAATAAGGTAGACAGAGAGAGAGAGAGGTGATTGGGGTCCTATAAGACACAGTAAATAAGGTAGACAGAGAGAGAGGTGATTGGGGTCCTATAAGACACAGTAAATAAGGTAGACAGAGAGAGAGAGAGGTGATTGGGGTCCTATAAGACACAGTAAATAAGGTAGACAGAGAGAGAGAGAGAGGTGATTGGGGTCCTATAAGACACAGTAAATAAGGTAGACAGAGAGAGAGAGGTGATTGGGGTCCTATAAGACACAATAAATAAGGTAGACAGAGAGAGAGAGGTGATTGGTGGATCAGGTGCAGTTCAGTGATTGGCTGATAGTTTACCTTTCCCCTCAGGTCGTCTGTCTGTCGGAGGTAGACGCGGTTTCCTGTCTGGTCCGTCACGCTAACGTATCCCCCCACGGCCGGGGGGCGCTTCAGAACGTGACACGATGTTGCCGCGGTGACTCTCCGAGGAGACTCCTGGATGGCTGCGAAGCCACTGATGTCCAAGATCACTGGGACTAGCTGGGGTCTACACACACACCACCACACACACACACACCACACACACACACACACACACACACACAACACACACCCACACACAACACACACAACACACAAAGGACTTAGGTTGATGCATCTGAACACTAGGAGGTTACTTCCTGAATTACATCAAGATCTGGGCTATGCAGACACATCTGGACATTAGGAGGTTACTTCCTGATCTGAATTACATCAAGATCTGGGCTATGCAGACACATCTGGACATTAGGAGGTTACTTCCTGAATTAGATCAAGATCTGGGCTATGCAGACACATCTGGACATTAGGAGGTTAGTTCCTGGATTACATCAAGATCTGGGCTATGCAGACACATCTGGACATTAGGAGGTTACTTCCTGAATTAGATCAAGATATGGGCTATGCAGACACATCTGGACATTAGGAGGTTACTTCCTGAATTACATCAAGATCTGGGCTATGCAGACACATCTGGACATTAGGAGGTTACTTCCTGAATTACATCAAGATCTGGGCTATGCAGACACATCTGGACATTAGGAGGTGGTCAGCTGGTTCTAGTGGATGTACTAGTGGGTTATTAGAGGGCTGGTTCTAGTTGATGTACTAGTGGGTTATTAGAGGGCTGGTCCTAGTTGATGTACTAGTGGGTTATTAGAGGGCTGGTTCTAGTTGATGTACTAGTGGGTTATTAGAGGGCTGGTCCTAGTTGATGTACTAGTGGGTTATTAGAGGGCTGGTTCTAGTTGATGTACTAGTGGGTTATTAGAGGGCTGGTCCTAGTTGATGTACTAGTGGGTTATTAGAGGGCTGGTTCTAGTTGATGTACTAGTGGGTTATTAGAGGGCTGGTTCTAGTTGATGTACTAGTGGGTTATTAGAGGGCTGGTTCTAGTTGATGTACTAGTGGGTTATTAGAGGGCTGGTTCTAGTTGATGTACTAGTGGGTTATTAGAGGGCTGGTTCTAGTTGATGTACTAGTGGGTTATTAGAGGGCTGGTTGTAGTTGATGTACTAGTGGGTTATTAGAGGGCTGGTCCTAGTTGATGTACTAGTGGGTTATTAGAGGGCTGGTTCTAGTTGATGTACTAGTGGGTTATTAGAGGGCTGGTTCTAGTTGATGTACTAGTGGGTTATTAGAGGGCGTGTTCTAGTTGATGTACTAGTGGGTTATTAGAGGGCTGGTTCTAGTTGATGTACTAGTGGGTTATTAGAGGGCTGGTCCTAGTTGATGTACTAGTGGGTTATTAGAGGGCTGGTTCTAGTTGATGTACTAGTGGGTTATTAGAGGGCTGGTCCTAGTTGATGTACTAGTGGGTTATTAGAGGGCTGGTTCTAGTTGATGTACTAGTGGGTTATTAGAGGGCTGGTTCTAGTTGATGTACTAGTGGGTTATTAGAGGGCTGGTTCTAGTTGATGTACTAGTGGGTTATTAGAGGACTGGTTCTAGTTGATGTTCTAGTGGGTTATTAGAGGGCTGGTTCTAGTTGATGTACTAGTGGGTTATTAGAGGGCTGGTTCTAGTTGATGTACTAGTGGGTTATTAGAGGGCTGGTCAGCTGGTCCTAGTTGATGTACTAGTGGGTTATTAGAGGGCTGGTCAGCTGGTCCTAGTTGATGTACTAGTGGGTTATTAGAGGGCTGGTCCTAGTTGATGTACTAGTGGGTTATTAGAGGGCTGGTCCTAGTTGATGTACTAGTGGGTTATTAGAGGGCTGGTCCTAGTTGATGTACTAGTGGGTTATTAGAGGGCTGGTTCTAGTTGATGTACTAGTGGGTTATTAGAGGGCTGGTTCTAGTTGATGTACTAGTGGGTTATTAGAGGGCTGGTTCTAGTTGATGTACTAGTGGGTTATTAGAGGGCTGGTTCTAGTTGATGTACTAGTGGGTTATTAGAGGGCTGGTTCTAGTTGATGTACTAGTGGGTTATTAGAGGGCTGGTTCTAGTTGATGTACTAGTGGGTTATTAGAGGGCTGGTCCTAGTTGATGTACTAGTGGGTTATTAGAGGGTTGGTCAGCTGGTTCTAGTTGATGTACTAGTGGGTTATTAGAGGGCTGGTTCTAGTTGATGTACTAGTGGGTTATTAGAGGGCTGGTTCTAGTTGATGTACTAGTGGGTTATTAGAGGGCTGGTTCCAGTTGATGTACTAGTGGGTTATTAGAGGGCTGGTTCCAGTTGATGTACTAGTGGGTTATTAGAGGGCTGGTTCTAGTTGATGTACTAGTGGGTTATTAGAGGACTGGTTCTAGTTGATGTACTAGTGGGTTATTAGAGGGCTGGTTCTAGTTGATGTTCTAGTGGGTTATTAGAGGGCTGGTTCTAGTTGATGTACTAGTGGGTTATTAGAGGGCTGGTTCTAGTTGATGTACTAGTGGGTTATTAGAGGGCTGGTTCTAGTTGATGTACTAGTGGGTTATTAGAGGGCTGGTCCTAGTTGATGTACTAGTGGGTTATTAGAGGGCTGGTCCTAGTTGATGTACTAGTGGGTTATTAGAGGACTGGTTCTAGTTGATGTACTAGTGGGTTATTAGAGGGCTGGTTCTAGTTGATGTTCTAGTGGGTTATTAGAGGGCTGGTTCTAGTTGATGTACTAGTGGGTTATTAGAGGACTGGTTCTAGTTGATGTACTAGTGGGTTATTAGAGGGCTGGTTCTAGTTGATGTTCTAGTGGGTTATTAGAGGGCTGGTTCTAGTTGATGTACTAGTGGGTTATTAGAGGGCTGGTTCTAGTTGATGTACTAGTGGGTTATTAGAGGGCTGGTTCTAGTTGATGTACTAGTGGGTTATTAGAGGGCTGGTCCTAGTTGATGTACTAGTGGGTTATTAGAGGGCTGGTTCTAGTTGATGTACTAGTAGGTTATTAGAGGGCTGGTTCTAGTTGATGTACTAGTGGGTTATTAGAGGGCTGGTTCTAGTTGATGTACTAGTGGGTTATTAGAGGGCTGGTTCTAGTTGATGTACTAGTGGGTTATTAGAGGGCTGGTTCTAGTTGATGTACTAGTGGGTTATTAGAGGGCTGGTTCTAGTTGATGTACTAGTGGGTTATTAGAGGGCTGGTCCTAGTTGATGTACTAGTGGGGTATTAGAGGGCTGGTTCTAGTTGATGTACTAGTGGGTTATTAGAGGGCTGGTTCTAGTTGATGTACTAGTGGGTTATTAGAGGGCTGGTTCTAGTTGATGTACTAGTGGGTTATTAGAGGGCTGGTTCTAGTTGATGTACTAGTGGGTTATTAGAGGGCTGGTTCTAGTTGATGTACTAGTGGGTTATTAGAGGGCTGGTTCTAGTTGATGTACTAGTGGGTTATTAGAGGACTGGTCCTAGTTGATGTACTAGTGGGTTATTAGAGGGCTGGTCCTAGTTGATGTACTAGTGGGTTATTAGAGGGCTGGTCCTAGTTGATGTACTAGTGGGTTATTAGAGGGCTGGTCCTAGTTGATGTACTAGTGGGTTATTAGAGGGCTGGTTCTAGTTGATGTACTAGTGGGTTATTAGAGGGCTGGTTCTAGTTGATGTACTAGTGGGTTATTAGAGGGCTGGTTCTAGTTGATGTACTAGTGGGTTATTAGAGGGCTGGTTCTAGTTGATGTACTAGTGGGTTATTAGAGGGCTGGTTCTAGTTGATGTACTAGTGGGTTATTAGAGGGCTGGTTCTAGTTGATGTACTAGTGGGTTATTAGAGGGCTGGTTCTAGTTGATGTACTAGTGGGTTATTAGAGGGCTGGTTCTAGTTGATGTACTAGTGGGTTATTAGAGGGCTGGTTCTAGTTGATGTACTAGTGGGTTATTAGAGGGCTGGTTCTAGTTGATGTACTAGTGGGTTATTAGAGGGCTGGTTCTAGTTGATGTACTAGTGGGTTATTAGAGGGCTGGTTCTAGTTGATTTACTAGTGGGTTATTAGAGGGCTGGTTCTAGTTGATGTACTAGTGGGTTATTAGAGGGCTGGTTCTAGTTGATGTTCTAGTGGGTTATTAGAGGGCTGGTTCTAGTTGATGTACTAGTGGGTTATTAGAGGGCTGGTTCTAGTTGATGTACTAGTGGGTTATTAGAGGGCTGGTTCTAGTTGATGTACTAGTGGGTTATTAGAGGACTGGTTCTAGTTGATTTACTAGTGGGTTATTAGAGGGCTGGTTCTAGTTGATGTACTAGTGGGTTATTAGAGGGCTGGTCCTAGTTGATGTACTAGTGGGTTATTAGAGGGCTGGTCCTAGTTGATGTACTAGTGGGTTATTAGAGGGCTGGTCCTAGTTGATGTACTAGTGGGTTATTAGAGGGCTGGTTCTAGTTGATGTACTAGTGGGTTATTAGAGGGCTGGTTCTAGTTGATGTTCTAGTGGGTTATTAGAGGGCTGGTTCTAGTTGATGTACTAGTGGGTTATTAGAGGGCTGGTTCTAGTTGATGTACTAGTGGGTTATTAGAGGGCTGGTTCTAGTTGATGTACTAGTGGGTTATTAGAGGACTGGTTCTAGTTGATTTACTAGTGGGTTATTAGAGGGCTGGTTCTAGTTGATGTACTAGTGGGTTATTAGAGGGCTGGTCCTAGTTGATGTACTAGTGGGTTATTAGAGGGCTGGTCCTAGTTGATGTACTAGTGGGTTATTAGAGGGCTGGTCCTAGTTGATGTACTAGTGGGTTATTAGAGGGCTGGTTCTAGTTGATGTACTAGTGGGTTATTAGAGGGCTGGTCCTAGTTGATGTACTAGTGGGTTATTAGAGGGCTGGTCCTAGTTGATGTACTAGTGGGTTATTAGAGGGCTGGTTCTAGTTGATGTACTAGTGGGTTAGTAGAGGGCTAGTTCTAGTTGATGTACTAGTGGGTTATTAGAGGGCTGGTTCTAGTTGATGTACTAGTGGGTTATTAGAGGGCTGGTTCTAGTTGATGTACTAGTGGGTTATTAGAGGGCTGGTTCTAGTTGATGTACTAGTGGGTTATTAGAGGGCTGGTTCTAGTTGATGTACTAGTGGGTTATTAGAGGGCTGGTTCTAGTTGATGTACTAGTGGGTTATTAGAGGGCTGGTTCTAATTGATGTACTAGTGGGTTATTAGAGGGCTGGTCCTAGTTGATGTACTAGTGGGTTATTAGAGGGCTGGTTCTAGTTGATGTACTAGTGGGTTATTAGAGGGCTGGTTCTAGTTGATGTACTAGTGGGTTATTAGAGGGCTGGTTCTAGTTGATGTACTAGTGGGTTATTAGAGGGCTGGTTCTAGTTGATGTACTAGTGGGTTATTAGAGGGCTGGTTCTAGTTGATGTACTAGTGGGTTATTAGAGGGCTGGTTCTAGTTGATGTACTAGTGGGTTATTAGAGGGCTGGTTCTAGTTGATGTACTAGTGGGTTATTAGAGGGCTGGTTCTAGTTGATGTACTAGTGGGTTATTAGAGGGCTGGTTCTAGTTGATGTACTAGTGGGTTATTAGAGGGCTGGTTCTAGTTGATGTACTAGTGGGTTATTAGAGGGCTGGTTCTAGTTGATGTACTAGTGGGTTATTAGAGGGCTGGTTCTAGTTGATGTACTAGTGGGTTATTAGAGGGCTGGTCAGCTGGTTCTAGTTGATGTACTAGTGGGTTATTAGAGGGCTGGTTCTAGTTGATGTACTAGTGGGTTATTAGAGGGCTGGTTCTAGTTGATGTACTAGTGGGTTATTAGAGGGCTGGTCAGCTGGTTCTAGTTGATGTACTAGTGGGATATTAGAGGGCTGGTCAGCTGGTTCTAGTTGATGTACTAGTGGGTTATTAGAGGGCTGGTTCTAGTTGATGTACTAGTGGGTTATTAGAGGGCTGGTTCTAGTTGATGTACTAGTGGGTTATTAGAGGGCTGGTTCTAGTTGATGTACTAGTGGGTTATTAGAGGGCTGGTTCTAGTTGATGTACTAGTGGGTTATTAGAGGGCTGGTTCTAGTTGATGTACTAGTGGGTTATTAGAGGGCTGGTTCTAGTTGATGTACTAGTGGGTTATTAGAGGGCTGGTTCTAGTTGATGTACTAGTGGGTTATTAGAGGGCTGGTCAGCTGGTTCTAGTATGACCTTTGATCCTACGGTCCTACCTGCTGCTCGGGGGTCGATCGAACTCATCTGGAGACGACGGGGGGGTGATGTCATCAACCTGAGACACCTCAAACAGCTTCTTAGCCACATCCTGCCTCAGACGCTTAGCCTTGGGAGCTACACACGGATACACATATATCAACGACAGACACCACAGTACTCTCTCTCACACATACAAATATATCAATGACAGACACCACAGTACTCTCTCTCACACATACAAATATATCAACGACAGACACCACAGTACTCTCTCTCACACATACAAATATATCAACGACAGACACCACAGTACTCTCTCTCACACATACAAATATATCAACGACAGACACCACAGTACTCTCTCTCACACATACAAATATATCAACGACAGACACCACAGTACTCTCTCTCACACATACAAATATATCAACGACAAGAGACACCACAGTACTCTCCCTCACACATACAAATATATCAACGACAAGAGACACCACAGTACTCTCCCTCACACATACAAATATATCAACGACAAGAGACACCACAGTACTCTCCCTCACACATACAAATATATCAACGACAGACACCACAGTACTCTCTCTCACACATACAAATATATCAATGACAGACACCACAGTACTCTCTCTCACACATACAAATATATCAACGACAGACACCACAGTACTCTCTCTTACACATACAAATATATCAACGACAAGAGACACCACAGTACTCTCCCTCACACATACAAATATATCAACGACAAGAGACACCACAGTACTCTCCCTCACACATACAAATATATCAACGACAAGAGACACCACAGTACTCTCCCTCACACATACAAATATATCAACGACAGACACCACAGTACTCTCCCTCACACATACAAATATATCAACGACAGACACCACAGTACTCTCCCTCACACATACACATATATCAACGACAGACACCACAGTACTCTCCCTCACACATACAAATATATCAACGACAAGAGACACCACAGTACTCTCTCTCACACATACAAATATATCAATGACAGACACCACAGTACTCTCTCTCACACATACAAATATATCAACGACAGACACCACAGTACTCTCTCTTACACATACAAATATATCAACGACAAGAGACACCACAGTACTCTCCCTCACACATACAAATATATCAACGACAAGAGACACCACAGTACTCTCCCTCACACATACAAATATATCAACGACAAGAGACACCACAGTACTCTCCCTCACACATACAAATATATCAACGACAGACACCACAGTACTCTCCCTCACACATACAAATATATCAACGACAGACACCACAGTACTCTCTCTCACACATACAAATATATCAACGACAGACACCACAGTACTCTCTCTCACACATACAAATATATCAACGACAGACACCACAGTACTCTCTCTTACACATACAAATATATCAACGACAAGAGACACCACAGTACTCTCCCTCACACATACAAATATATCAACGACAAGAGACACCACAGTACTCTCCCTCACACATACAAATATATCAACGACAAGAGACACCACAGTACTCTCCCTCACACATACAAATATATCAACGACAGACACCACAGTACTCTCCCTCACACATACAAATATATCAACGACAGACACCACAGTACTCTCCCTCACACATACACATATATCAACGACAGACACCACAGTACTCTCCCTCACACATACAAATATATCAACGACAGACACCACAGTACTCTCCCTCTCTCACACATACAAATATATCAATGACAGACACCACAGTACTCTCTCTCACACATACAAATATATCAATGACAGACACCACAGTACTCTCTCTCACACATACAAATATATCAATGACAGACACCACAGTACTCTCTCTCTCTCTCACACATACAAATATATCAACGACAGGAGACACCACAGTACTCTCCCTCACACATACAAATATATCAACGACAGACACCACAGTACTCTCTCTCAAGTCATCACACTAACGGCAGAGAAGAGGGAGGAGCTACTCACTGATTGGCTCGTCTGCCAGCAAGTGTTCTATGTCCTCTCCGTCACACGCCACAGACGGGGCTTCCGATTGGCCGAGGCTCCGTTCTGACGATGCCTGTGACTGGCTCCTGAGTGGCTGGTCACCAGCGGTGACGGCTTCCTGGAACGACTGAGGCTTCTGCTTCCGGAACTCTGACCGCTTAGTGGAAGGGGCTGGATCAACTGACCACACACACACACACACACACACACACACACACACACACACACACACACACACACACACACACACACACACACACACACACACACACACACACACACACACAGAGAGACACACATCAGAATACACACACACACACAGAGAGACAGACATCAGTGTCTATAATACTGAAAGGGGTTCCTCTAGATAGAAGACAGGAAATCCCAGGACAGTGTCTATAATACAGGAAGGGGTTCCTCTAGATAGAAGACAGGAAATCCCAGGACATAGTGTCTATAATACAGGAAGGGGTTCTTCTAGATAGAAGACAGGAAATCCCAGGACAGTGTCTATAATACAGGAAGGGGTTCCTCTAGATAGAAGACAGGAAATCCCAGGACACAGTGTCTATAATACAGGAAGGGGTTCCTCTAGATAGAAGACAGGAAATCCCAGGACATAGTGTCTATAATACAGGAAGGGGTTCCTCTAGATAGAAGACAGGAAATCCCAGGACATAGTGTCTATAATACAGGAAGGGGTTCTTCTAGATAGAAGACAGGAAATCCCAGGACATATTGTCTATAATACAGGAAGGGGTTCCTCTAGATAGAAGACAGGAAATCCCAGGACATAGTGTCTATAATACAGGAAGGGGTTCCTCTAGATAGAAGACAGGAAATCCCAGGACAGTGTCTATAATACAGGAAGGGGTTCTTCTAGATAGAAGACAGGAAATCCCAGGACATAGTGTCTATAATACAGGAAGGGGTTCCTCTAGATAGAAGACAGGAAATCCCAGGACATAGTGTCTATAATACAGGAAGGGGTTATTCTAGATAGAAGACAGGAAATCCCAGGACATAGTGTCTATAATACAGGAAGGGGTTCTTCTAGATAGAAGACAGGAAATCCCAGGACATAGTGTCTATAATACAGGAAGGGGTTCCTCTAGATAGAAGACAGGAAATCCCAGGACATAGTGTCTATAATACAGGAAGGGGTTCCTCTAGATAGAAGACAGGAAATCCCAGGACAGTGTCTATAATACAGGAAGGGGTTCTTCTAGATAGAAGACAGGAAATCCCAGGACATAGTGTCTATAATACAGGAAGGGGTTCCTCTAGATAGAAGACAGGAAATCCCAGGACATAGTGTCTATAATACAGGAAGGGGTTCCTCTAGATAGAAGACAGGAAATCCCAGGACAGTGTCTATAATACAGGAAGGGGTTCCTCTAGATAGAAGACAGGAAATCCCAGGACATAGTGTCTATAATACAGGAAGGGGTTCTTCTAGATAGAAGACAGGAAATCCCAGGACAGTGTCTATAATACAGGAAGGGGTTCCTCTAGATAGAAGACAGGAAATCCCAGGACACAGTGTCTATAATACAGGAAGGGGTTCCTCTAGATAGAAGACAGGAAATCCCAGGACATAGTGTCTATAATACAGGAAGGGGTTCCTCTAGATAGAAGACAGGAAATCCCAGGACATAGTGTCTATAATACAGGAAGGGGTTCCTCTAGATAGAAGACAGGAAATCCCAGGACATAGTGTCTATAATACAGGAAGGGGTTCCTCTAGATAGAAGACAGGAAATCCCAGGACAGTGTCTATAATACAGGAAGGGGTTCTTCTAGATAGAAGACAGGAAATCCCAGGACATAGTGTCTATAATACAGGAAGGGGTTCTTCTAGATAGAAGACAGGAAATCCCAGGACATAGTGTCTATAATACAGGAAGGGGTTCCTCTAGATAGAAGACAGGAAATCCCAGGACATAGTGTCTATAATACAGGAAGGGGTTATTCTAGATAGAAGACAGGAAATCCCAGGACATAGTGTCTATAATACAGGAAGGGGTTCTTCTAGATAGAAGACAGGAAATCCCAGGACATAGTGTCTATAATACAGGAAGGGGTTCTTCTAGATAGAAGACAGGAAATCCCAGGACAGTGTCTATAATACAGGAAGGGGTTCCTCTAGATAGAAGACAGGAAATCCCAGGACAGTGTCTATAATACAGGAAGGGGTTCTTCTAGATAGAAGACAGGAAATCCCAGGACATAGTGTCTATAATACAGGAAGGGGTTATTCTAGATAGAAGACAGGAAATCCCAGGACATAGTGTCTATAATACAGGAAGGGGTTCCTCTAGATAGAAGACAGGAAATCCCAGGACATAGTGTCTATAATACAGGAAGGGGTTCTTCTAGATAGAAGACAGGAAATCCCAGGACATAGTGTCTATAATACAGGAAGGGGTTCCTCTAGATAGAAGACAGGAAATCCCAGGACATAGTGTCTATAATACAGGAAGGGGTTCTTCTAGATAGAAGACAGGAAATCCCAGGACATAGTGTCTATAATACAGGAAGGGGTTCCTCTAGATAGAAGACAGGAAATCCCAGGACAGTGTCTATAATACAGGAAGGGGTTCTTCTAGATAGAAGACAGGAAATCCCAGGACATAGTGTCTATAATACAGGAAGGGGTTCTTCTAGATAGAAGACAGGAAATCCCAGGACATAGTGTCTATAATACAGGAAGGGGTTCCTCTAGATAGAAGACAGGAAATCCCAGGACATAGTGTCTATAATACAGGAAGGGGTTCTTCTAGATAGAAGACAGGAAATCCCAGGACATAGTGTCTATAATACAGGAAGGGGTTCCTCTAGATAGAAGACAGGAAATCCCAGGACATAGTGTCTATAATACAGGAAGGGGTTCCTCTAGATAGAAGACAGGAAATCCCAGGACATAGTGTCTATAATACAGGAAGGGGTTCTTCTAGATAGAAGACAGGAAATCCCAGGACATAGTGTCTATAATACAGGAAGGGGTTCTTCTAGATAGAAGACAGGAAATCCCAGGACATAGTGTCTATAATACAGGAAGGGGTTCCTCTAGATAGAAGACAGGAAATCCCAGGACATAGTGTCTATAATACAGGAAGGGGGTCTTCTAGATAGAAGACAGGAAATCCCAGGACATAGTGTCTATAATACAGGAAGGGGTTCTTCTAGATAGAAGACAGGAAATCCCAGGACATAGTGTCTATAATACAGGAAGGGGTTCCTCTAGATAGAAGACAGGAAATCCCAGGACAGTGTCTATAATACAGGAAGGGGTTCTTCTAGATAGAAGACAGGAAATCCCAGGACATAGTGTCTATAATACAGGAAGGGGTTATTCTAGATAGAAGACAGGAAATCCCAGGACATAGTGTCTATAATACAGGAAGGGGTTCCTCTAGATAGAAGACAGGAAATCCCAGGACATAGTGTCTATAATACAGGAAGGGGTTCTTCTAGATAGAAGACAGGAAATCCCAGGACATAGTGTCTATAATACAGGAAGGGGTTCCTCTAGATAGAAGACAGGAAATCCCAGGACATAGTGTCTATAATACAGGAAGGGGTTCTTCTAGATAGAAGACAGGAAATCCCAGGACATAGTGTCTATAATACAGGAAGGGGTTCTTCTAGATAGAAGACAGGAAATCCCAGGACATAGTGTCTATAATACAGGAAGGGGTTCCTCTAGATAGAAGACAGGAAATCCCAGGACATAGTGTCTATAATACAGGAAGGGGGTCTTCTAGATAGAAGACAGGAAATCCCAGGACATAGTGTCTATAATACAGGAAGGGGTTCTTCTAGATAGAAGACAGGAAATCCCAGGACATAGTGTCTATAATACAGGAAGGGGTTCCTCTAGATAGAAGACAGGAAATCCCAGGACAGTGTCTATAATACAGGAAGTGGTTCCTCTAGATAGAAGACAGGAAATCCCAGGACACAGTGTCTATAATACAGGAAGGGGTTCCTCTAGATAGAAGACAGGAAATCCCAGGACAGTGTCTATAATACAGGAAGGGGTTCCTCTAGATAGAAGACAGGAAATCCCAGGACATAGTGTCTATAATACAGGAAGGGGTTCTTCTAGATAGAAGACAGGAAATCCCAGGACAGTGTCTATAATACAGGAAGGGGTTCCTCTAGATAGAAGACAGGAAATCCCAGGACACTGTCTATAATACAGGAAGGGGTTCCTCTAGATAGAAGACAGGAAATCCCAGGACACAGTGTCTATAATACAGGAAGGGGTTCTTCTAGATAGAAGACAGGAAATCCCAGGACATAGTGTCTATAATACAGGAAGGGGTTCTTCTAGATAGAAGACAGGAAATCCCAGGACATAGTGTCTATAATACAGGAAGGGGTTCCTCTAGATAGAAGACAGGAAATCCCAGGACATAGTGTCTATAATACAGGAAGGGGTTCTTCTAGATAGAAGACAGGAAATCCCAGGACATAGTGTCTATAATACAGGAAGGGGTTCTTCTAGATAGAAGACAGGAAATCCCAGGACATAGTGTCTATAATACAGGAAGGGGTTCCTCTAGATAGAAGACAGGAAATCCTAGGACATAGTGTCTATAATACAGGAAGGGGGTCTTCTAGATAGAAGACAGGAAATCCCAGGACATAGTGTCTATAATACAGGAAGGGGTTCTTCTAGATAGAAGACAGGAAATCCCAGGACATAGTGTCTATAATACAGGAAGGGGTTCCTCTAGATAGAAGACAGGAAATCCCAGGACAGTGTCTATAATACAGGAAGGGGTTCTTCTAGATAGAAGACAGGAAATCCCAGGACATAGTGTCTATAATACAGGAAGGGGTTATTCTAGATAGAAGACAGGAAATCCCAGGACATAGTGTCTATAATACAGGAAGGGGTTCCTCTAGATAGAAGACAGGAAATCCCAGGACATAGTGTCTATAATACAGGAAGGGGTTCTTCTAGATAGAAGACAGGAAATCCCAGGACATAGTGTCTATAATACAGGAAGGGGTTCCTCTAGATAGAAGACAGGAAATCCCAGGACATAGTGTCTATAATACAGGAAGGGGTTCTTCTAGATAGAAGACAGGAAATCCCAGGACATAGTGTCTATAATACAGGAAGGGGTTCTTCTAGATAGAAGACAGGAAATCCCAGGACATAGTGTCTATAATACAGGAAGGGGTTCCTCTAGATAGAAGACAGGAAATCCCAGGACATAGTGTCTATAATACAGGAAGGGGGTCTTCTAGATAGAAGACAGGAAATCCCAGGACATAGTGTCTATAATACAGGAAGGGGTTCTTCTAGATAGAAGACAGGAAATCCCAGGACATAGTGTCTATAATACAGGAAGGGGTTCCTCTAGATAGAAGACAGGAAATCCCAGGACATAGTGTCTATAATACAGGAAGGGGGTCTTCTAGATAGAAGACAGGAAATCCCAGGACATAGTGTCTATAATACAGGAAGGGGTTCTTCTAGATAGAAGACAGGAAATCCCAGGACAGTGTCTATAATATTGTAATAAGCTCATAGACGCTGTCATAAACGCCATACAGTTGTCACTGACTAGTAGGATATTAAATTCCCTCTGAGCAAACTATTTCTGACACATCAGTGTCTATAATGTACTAGTGGGTTATCACATGTGCAGTTACAGAATTAAGAGTCCCCCTAGCAACACAACATCTACATGTCACAATGAGACCATAACTCCCCCTAGCAACACAATATCTACATGTCACAATGAGACCATAACTCCCCCTAGCAACACAATATCTACATGTCACAATGAGACCATAACTCCCCCTAGCAACACAATATCTACATGTCACAATGAGACCATAACTCCCCCTAGCAACACAACATCTACATGTCACAATGAGACCATAACTCCCCCTAGCAACACAATATCTACATGTCACAATGAGACCATAACTCCCCCTAGCAACACAATATCTACATGTCACAATGAGACCATAACTCCCCCTAGCAACACAACATCTACATGTCACAATGAGACCATAACTCCCCCTAGCAACACAATATCTACATGTCACAATGAGACCATAACTCCCCCTAGCAACACAATATCTACATGTCACAATGAGACCATAACTCCCCCTAGCAACACAACATCTACATGTCACAATGAGACCATAACTCCACCTAGCAACACAACATCTACATGTCTCAATGAGACCATAACTCCCCCTAGCAACACAACATCTACATGTCACAATGAGACCATAACTCCCCCTAGCAACACAACATCTACATGTCACAATGAGACCATAACTCCCCCTAGCAACACAACATCTACATGTCACAACGAGACCATAACTCCCCCTAGCAACACAACATCTACATGTCACAATGAGACCATAACTCCCCCTAGCAACACAACATCTACATGTCACAATGAGACCATAACTCCCCCTAGCAACACAACATCTACATGTCACAATGAGACCATAACTCCCCCTAGCAACACAACATCTACATGTCACAATGAGACCATAACTCCCCCTAGCAACAACACAACATCTACATGTCACAATGAGACCATAACTCCCCCTAGCAACAACACAACATCTACATGTCACAATGAGACCATAACTCCACCTAGCAACACAACATCTACATGTCTCAATGAGACCATAACTCCCCCTAGCAACACAACATCTACATGTCACAATGAGACCATAACTCCCCCTAGCAACACAACATCTACATGTCACAATGAGACCATAACTCCCCCTAGCAACACAACATCTACATGTCACAACGAGACCATAACTCCCCCTAGCAACACAACATCTACATGTCACAATGAGACCATAACTCCCCCTAGCAACACAACATCTACATGTCACAATGAGACCATAACTCCCCCTAGCAACAACACAACATCTACATGTCACAATGAGACCATAACTCCCCCTAGCAACAACACAACATCTACATGTCACAATGAGACCATAACTCCCCCTAGCAACAACACAACATCTACATGTCACAATGAGACCATAACTCCCCCTAGCAACACAACATCTACATGTCACAATGAGACCATAACTCCCCCTAGCAACAACAAAACATCTACATGTCACAATGAGACCATAACTCCCCCTAGCAACAACAACACATCTACATGTCACAATGAGACCATAACTTCCCCTAGCAACAACAAAACATCTACATGTCACAATGAGACCATAACTTCCCCTAGCAACAACAAAACATCTACATGTCACAATGAGACCATAACTTCCCCTAGCAACAACAAAACATCTACATGTCACAATGAGACCATAACTCCCCCTAGCAACACAATATCTACATGTCACAATGAGACCATAACTCCCCCTAGCAACACAACATCTACATGTCACAATGAGACCATAACTCCCCCTAGCAACAACAAAACATCTACATGTCACAATGAGACCATAACTCCCCCTAGCAACACAACATCTACATGTCACAATGAGACCATAACTCCCCCTAGCAACACAACATCTACATGTCACAATGAGACCATAACTCCCCCTAGCAACACAACATCTACATGTCACAATGAGACCATAACTCCCCCTAGCAACAACAAAACATCTACATGTCACAATGAGACCATAACTCCCCCTAGCAACAACAAAACATCTACATGTCACAATGAGACCATAACTTCCCCTAGCAACAACAAAACATCTACATGTCACAATGAGACCATAACTCCCCCTAGCAACAACAACACATCTACACGTCACAATGAGACCATAACTCCCCCTAGCAACACAATATCTACATGTCACAATGAGACCATAACTCCCCCTAGCAACAACAACACATCTACACGTCACAATGAGACCATAACTCCCCCTAGCAACACAATATCTACATGTCACAATGAGACCATAACTCCCCCTAGCAACAACAACACATCTACATGTCACAATGAGACCATAACTCCACCTAGCAACAACAACACATCTACATGTCACAATGAGACCATAACTCCCCCTACCAACACAACATCTACATGTCACAATGAGACCATAACTCCCCCTAGCAACAACACAATATCTACACGTCACAATGAGACCATAACTCCCCCTAGCAACAACAACACATCTACACGTCACAATGAGACCATAACTCCCCCTAGCAACAACAAAACATCTACACGTCACAATGAGACCATAACTCCCCCTAGCAACAACACAACATCTACATGTCACAATGAGACCATAACTCCCCCTAGCAACAACAACACATCTACACGTCACAATGAGACCATAACTCCCCCTAGCAACAACACAATATCTACATGTCACAATGAGACCATAACTCCCCCTAGCAACAACACAACATCTACACGTCACAATGAGACCATAACTCCCCCTAGCAACAACACAACATCTACACGTCATTCTAAATGCCACATGGACAAAGCATGTTTCTTTGTCCTGCCTAGTAGCAGGTCTGTTTGTGGTTTAGTCAACTGCTCTATCATTTATAGCCGTGCTAAACACTCCTATATGTTTTAATAATATAATACAATGGGTTGGGCCAACTAAATCATTCTCATAATGACACCATTATAACCAGTAAACTCTACACGCAGTGTGTGTGATAACTAGACCTCATTCTTGCTTCCTCTGTCCTTGTTTACTCCACTACTTGCCTCTCCTTGAAAGTGCATTGTAGCCTGAGGGGAGGAGCTTCCCCTGCTCTCCTCCAATGGGCTTTGAGAGGGAGGTCAACTGCATTTCCTTCATTCCTCACGTCCTCTCTCCTCCTCAAAACACATTGGATAAGAAGGTGAGAGGGGAGGGACCTCTGACCTTCTCATCCAATGGGTTTTGAGAAGGAGACGAGGAAATGCAATTGAGGACAGAGAACGCAAGTATTTGAGTTAACCCACTGCATCTGTGGCCAATGACCTTGAGACTTCTTGGATGGGCACTTCTAATGCAACTCTATGGCAGCACTACAAGGGCCTTGAATTTTCGAGCTCTACCCTTAGATTTGGCGGTGACGTAGTGTCCCCATGAGTGACAGAACAGTGAGCCAATCAAGGCGCAACTGGAGAACATTACCAACTCATACGCTCCCATATGTCCCACTGGCTACCTCCCCACCACAACAGAAAGACCTGAGCTAGACTGAATCACCTGCATTGTGGAGCTGCCTTACTCAAGAAAACAAGAAAGAGACTATGTTTGTATGCAGCTTTTTTAACCCAATGATTTTTTTATTATATATATATATATTTTTTTTTTTACGTTGTTGCTAACTGAAGTGACACGTATTAATGCCAAAATAACAGCTAAAAACGGGTCGCCACTGGGTATTGTCTTACTATTTTCTCCTAATCTTTACCTACTTTTTAACTCTGCATTGATGGAGAAGGGCTCGTTAGTAAGCCTTTCACAGTGAAGTCTACACCTGTTGTATTCGGCGCGTGTGACAAATACATGTTGAACTATTGACGACCCCCCTATAAAGCGACTTTTCAAAACGCTGCTATAGCCTACTGCCCGTTCTGAGTTATATCACCTGACGCCCAGGTGAGAAACAAACCAGTCGACCCGCGTTTAGAAAAGTCGGTTTAACAATAATACTTTTGGATATTTTGTCTTGACCAGACTAACTTTTCTCCATCTAGCTAGGCTACTACTCACAGTCCATCTCAGCCAGAACCTCAAGCTCATCAGCGAACTGTTGATCATACTCGTCCTCTATCCCGAACATCTCGTCATACTCGTCCATAGTCGTCAAGTTTACCGGTATGTACCGGACAGCCGAGGTGTTCTACTAGTGTATAATAATATCTATGTAATGCTACTTTTTCAGTCGGTTCCGTGCTATTTTTCTTCTCCCGTTGCCGTCTGTCTGCTTAATTTCGCGGTAAACTCTTTGGGTTAACTATTTCCGGGTTAAAGTTGTTTTCTCGCTCGTGGTTGGATGGTCCAGACAAAGACAGACTAAACTGCTTGTCCAATAGAAATCCCCGATCACACTTATAAGCGATGTTATGGCGACGTCGCGCCGAACTGCGCATGTGCAGGCAGTCAAAATCAAAGTTACACTTCTGATATAAAGTTGTTTCTGCCAAAAATGAAAACGTGTCAGTGTGTCATTTTCACGAGGTTGGAGAAATAACATGTTCAACTACTTAAAACATTGGCTTGAAACTAGATGGTGTCTTTTAGATTTCAGGGAAAATTAACAACTATAAGGAAGAATTGTTGACTTCTCAAACCGTAAACCCCCGGACAGGTCAGTTTGGTCTATTTCACAAGTGTTCCCGGAAGTCTCACAATGTTGCGCCTCTTGGTTTAGAAACTCCCTGGTCCAGATATTTATGTTCCGGGTGCTTCCATCTCCGTCGGACAGTTAGTTTGAGCAGCAGAGTAAATTCTACACTACTGCGGATAAAACCAGAGTAGACTATTGGTGACCATTTCTCCCACAAGATCTCTAAAGACATAGGCTTCTTGTGAAAACAGAAAGACTCCGGTGGAGAGGACATAACGTGTGAGGCTAAACTCTACCGCTGGGTGGCGTTGCTACTCGTGTCTGTCTGCTAAACAGCTGTTAGCAGAACTCATGTCTCCAGTCGGTTGACTTGTGGTTTGGAAAGAAAAGTTAATGCGACTTTTACTGGACACCGAAAGCAAACTGGTGAGAGATTTATTAGATTAACGACGTTGTTTATATTGTCTGTCAGTTCCCCAAAGCATCGCAACCTGGACACATCTAATACTATAAACGGTGAAGTACGGGATAGACCGCTGGACGTGGGATAATGACTGGTAACGAGTTCAGCTCATTACGAGACTGTCAGTTACAACTGGCGGCTTTTACCTTGGCTAACTTAAACCCCTAAAAGTATCTCAATTAAAGTGTTATATAACTGTAACGCTAGCTAGCTAGTTATATTCTTGCTAGTTTAGACTTGGAACATTGTAAATATAAGTGGTTTGGTATGTAAGAACTTTTACCCCTTAGTTTGTTGCTAGCTAACGTTAGCTGTCAGGAAGTGCTTGAGCAGCCAGGTGATCCCATCCCCGATATCACCATGGTAACCACCAGGTAAGGTACCGGAAGACCAGGCTTTCCCAAACCCCTGGGCCCTGCGCCTAGGACGACACAGCAGATTCAAAATAACCAACTCATCATCAGGCTTTGATGATTTCTATCTGCTGTGTAGTGCTAGAGTAAATACCAGGACCGAGTTTGGGAAACCCTGCTGTAGACGAGAGAGTTAGTTCTCTAGCTACTTAAACTAGCTAGTTTATCTTCGTCTTTCATGTTGTCGTTACTCTGCTGTTCTGAATCCAACAATACCTGGAGGACAGGTACCTACAGTAGCTAACGTTACTTAATACTACTAGCTAGTTTATCTTCGTCTTTCATGTTGTCGTTACTCTGCTGTTCTGAATCCAACAATACCTGGAGGACAGGTACCTACAGTAGCTAACGTTACTTAATACTACTAGCTAGTTTATCTTCGTCTTTCATGTTGTCGTTACTCTGCTGTTCTGAATCCATCAATACCTGGAGGACAGGTACCTACAGTAGCTAACGTTACTTAATACTACTAGCTAGTTTATCTTCGTCTTTCATGTTGTCGTTACTCTGCTGTTCTGAATCCATCAATACCTGGAGGACAGGTAGCTACAGTAGCTAACGTTACTTAATACTACTAGCTAGTTTATCTTCGTCTTTCATGTTGTCGTTACTCTGCTGTTCTGAATCCAACAATACCTGGAGGACAGGTACCTACAGTAGCTAACGTTACTTAATACTACTAGCTAGTTTATCTTCGTCTTTCATGTTGTCGTTACTCTGCTGTTCTGAATCCATCAATACCTGGAGGACAGGTACCTACAGTAGCTAACGTTACTTAATACTACTAGCTAGTTTATCTTCGTCTTTCATGTTGTCGTTACTCTGCTGTTCTGAATCCAACAATACCTGGAGGACAGGTACCTACAGTAGCTAACGTTACTTAATACTACTAGCTAGTTTATCTTCGTCTTTCATGTTGTCGTTACTCTGCTGTTCTGAATCCAACAATACCTGGAGGACAGGTAGCTACAGTAGCTAACGTTACTTAATACTACTAGCTAGTTTATCTTCGTCTTTCATGTTGTCGTTACTCTGCTGTTCTGAATCCATCAATACCTGGAGGACAGGTAGCTAACGTTACTTAATACTACTAGCTAGTTTATCTTCGTCTTTCATGTTGTCGTTACTCTGCTGTTCTGAATCCAACAATACCTGGAGGACAGGTAGCTACAGTAGCTAACGTTACTTAATACTACTAGCTAGTTTATCTTCGTCTTTCATGTTGTCGTTACTCTGCTGTTCTGAATCCAACAATACCTGGAGGACAGGTACCTACAGTAGCTAACGTTACTTAATACTACTAGCTAGTTTATCTTCGTCTTTCATGTTGTCGTTACTCTGCTGTTCTGAATCCATCAATACCTGGAGGACAGGTAGCTACAGTAGCTAACGTTACTTAATACTACTAGCTAGTTTATCTTCGTCTTTCATGTTGTCGTTACTCTGCTGTTCTGAATCCATCAATACCTGGAGGACAGGTACCTACAGTAGCTAACGTTACTTAATACTACTAGCTAGTTTATCTTCGTCTTTCATGTTGTCGTTACTCTGCTGTTCTGAATCCAACAATACCTGGAGGACAGGTAGCTAACGTTACTTAATACTACTAGCTAGTTTATCTTCGTCTTTCATGTTGTCGTTACTCTGCTGTTCTGAATCCAACAATACCTGGAGGACAGGTAGCTACAGTAGCGAGCTACTGGACACAGAGGGGAAGTGATGAGGGTTTCTGTGTGAATGTTTTTATAGCCGGTTCATGGTTGTCTGCTAATGTAACCTATTGGCTATTGAATCCCAGTGTTTCGCCCACTGAACAAAACCTGAGACTGTGTATAGACACAGTATTGTTATTTTATTGTGTGATTTAAAAAAACATTATTTATTTTACTTTATTTTCTTAACCCTGTTTTCTTAAAACGGTATTGTTGGTTAAAGGCTTGTAAGTAAGCATTTGACAGTAAGTTCTACACCTGTTGTATTTGGCACGTGATTTGTGTGGTAATAATGTTGTGTGTTTTCCAGGACGGTCTCACTGAAGTGTGGCAGCCCAGACAGGGTCTGGCCACGCCCCCAGAGGGAGGGGCTAAGACCAATGTAGACAAACTAAAGGACCGATTGGTCCTGTTCTCCGCTAACTCCTCCCCCTCTTGTATGGAGCTGGCCAATAGGATCGCAGGGTGAGTCGATAGGCCACACCCACCTTCCAGACGTTCCAGGTTAGGCCAGGGCGGTTGCAGATAGAAACGCCTTGACTAGAGAGGACATGATTCCCTCGTACTACATGTTAGATAGAAATGCTTGTTCTACATGACATTTTGTATCTGAACGTTCCAAAACGTTATGTCCTGCTGAACGCACCCCTCAGGGTTCTCTGAACTAGCCGCTGTGAAGGCTTCTTCTCCAGCCCTGCTTTAACACAGCTGCTCTTCACCAGGACCTTGATGGAGCTAAACCCTTTCCCTCTGGTAGGAGACTGTAACACCTCTAGTTGAGTATTATATAACACCTCCTGTCTGTCTATAGGAGACTGGGCGTAGAGCTGGGGAAGACTGAAGTCTACCAGGATTCTAATGGAGGTGAGGACAAGGAGGAGGAGGAGGATGATGATGACGATGGTAATGGTTCTATGTGACCCCTGACCTCTTGTCTCCATAGAAACGCGTATCCAGATCCAGGAGTCGGTCAGAGGGAAAGACGTCTACATCATCCAGACCATCTCACCGTCAGTTTCAATTTGTATTAGTCCTATATACAGGAAACACGTGGTTTACACCGTCCAATCACAGGCTTCTATCAGGAAACACATGGTTTACACCGTCCAATCACAGGCTTCTATCAGGAAACACATGGTTTACACCGTCCAATCACAGGCTTCTATCAGGAAACACGTGGTTTACACCGTCCAATCACAGGCTTCTATCAGGATACACGTGGTGTACACCGTCCAATCACAGGCTTCTATCAGGAAACACGTGGTATACACCGTCCAATCCCAGGCTTCTATCAGGAAACACGTGGTGTACACCGTCCAATCACAGGCTTCTATCAGGAAACACGTGGTGTACACCGTCCAATCACAGGGTTCAGGATACACGTGGTATACACCGTCCAATCACAGGCTTCTATCAGGATACACGTGGTTTACACCGTCCAATTAAAGGCTTCTATCAGGATACACGTGGTATACACCGTCCAATCACAGGCTTCTATCAGGATACACGTGGTATACACCGTCCAATCACAGGCTTCTATCAGGAAACACGTGGTGTACACCGTCCAATCACAGGGTTCAGGATACACGTGGTATACACCGTCCAATCACAGGCTTCTATCAGGATACACGTGGTTTACACCGTCCAATCACAGGGTTCAGGATAGACGTGGTATACACCGTCCAATCACAGGCTTCTATCAGGAAACACGTGGTGTACACCGTCCAATCACAGGGTTCAGGATAGACGTGGTATACACCGTCCAATCACAGGCTTCTATCAGGATACACGTGGTTTACACCGTCCAATCACAGGGTTCAGGATAGACGTGGTATACACCGTCCAATCACAGGCTTCTATCAGGAAACACGTGGTGTACACCGTCCAATCACAGGGTTCAGGATACACGTGGTATACACCGTCCAATCACAGGCTTCTATCAGGATACACGTGGTTTACACCGTCCAATCACAGGGTTCAGGATAGACGTGGTATACACCGTCCAATCACAGGCTTCTATCAGGAAACACGTGGTATACACCGTCCAATCACAGGGTTCAGGATAGACGTGGTATACACCGTCCAATCACAGGCTTCTATCAGGATACACGTGGTTTACACCGTCCAATCACAGGGTTCAGGATAGACGTGGTATACAGCGTCCAATCACAGGCTTCTATCAGGAAACACGTGGTGTACACCGTCCAATCACAGGGTTCAGGATAGACGTGGTATACACCGTCCAATCACAGGCTTCTATCAGGATACACGTGGTTTACACCGTCCAATTACAGGCTTCTATCAGGAAACACGTGGTGTACACCGTCCAATCACAGGGTTCAGGATAGACGTGGTATACACCGTCCAATCACAGGCTTCTATCAGGATACACGTGGTTTACACCGTCCAATTACAGGCTTCTATCAGGATATACGTGGTATACACCGTCCAATTACAGGCTTCTTTATAGATATACGTGGTATATACCGTCCAATTACAAGCTTCTTTATAGATATACGTGGTATACACCAACCAATTACAGGCTTCTATCAGGATACACGTGGTATACACCGTCCAATTACAGGCTTCTTTCAGGATACACGTGGTATACACCGTCCAATTACAGGCTTCTATCAGGATACACGTGGTATACACCGTCTAATCACAGGCTTCTATCAGGATACACGTGGTATACACCGTCCAATCACAGGCTTCTATCAGGATACACGTGGTATACACCGTCCAAACACAGGCTTCTATCAGGAAACACGTGGTATACACCGTCCAATCACAGGCTTCTTTCACGATACACGTGGTATTTGTTTTGTTGTCATCCAGGTTGAAGGTTATTATTTGTTTTGTGTTGTTATCCAGGTTGAAGGTTATCATTTGTTGCTGTTATCCAGGTTGAAGGTTATCATTTGTTGCTGTTATCCAGGTTAAAGGTTATCATTTGTTTTGTTATCCAGGTTGAAGGTTATCATTTGTTTTGTTATCCAGGTTGAAGGTTATCATTTGTTGTGTTGTCCAGGTTGAAGGTTATCATTTGTTTTGTTGTCCAGGTTGAAGGTTATCATTTGTTTTGTTGTCCAGGTTGAAGGTTATTTCCCAGGAGTATGTGGAGTGAAGTGCTAATATTTAGTCAGATTTACAGATGTATTCGGTTTTTATCTCGAGGCGTTCTGCTGTCTTCAGTCCGCCGTTCTTCCTCCTAGCCCTGCTCTCTCCATGACATAGACTGATCTTCAGTCCTCCGTCCTTCCTCCTAGCCCTGCTCTCTCCGTGACATAGACTGATCTTCAGTCCTCTGTTCTTCCTCCTAGCCCTGCTCTCTCCGTGACATAGACTGATCTTCAGTCCTCCGTCCTTCCTCCTAGCCCTGCTCTCTCCATGACATAGACTGATCTTCAGTCCTCTGTTCTTCCTCCTAGCCCTGCTCTCTCCATGACATAGACTGATCTTCAGTCCTCCGTTCTTCCTCCTAGCCCTGCTCTCTCCATGACATAGACTGATCTTCAGTCCTCCGTCCTTCCTCCTAGCCCTGCTCTCTCCATGACATAGACTGATCTTCAGTCCTCTGTTCTTCCTCCTAGCCCTGCTCTCTCCGTGACATAGACTGATCTTCAGTCCTCTGTTCTTCCTCCTAGCCCTGCTCTCTCCATGACATAGACTGATCTTCAGTCCTCTGTTCTTCCTCCTAGCCCTGCTCTCTCCGTGACATAGACTGATCTTCAGTCCTCCGTTCTTCCTCCTAGCCCTGCTCTCTCCATGACATAGACTGATCTTCAGTCTGCCGTCCTTCCTCCTAGCCCTGCTCTCTCCATGACATAGACTGATCTTCAGTCCTCTGTTCTTCCTCCTAGCCCTGCTCTCTCCATGACATAGACTGATCTTCAGTCCTCCGTTCTTCCTCCTAGCCCTGCTCTCTCCATGACATAGACTGATCTTCAGTCCTCCGTCCTTCCTCCTAGCCCTGCTCTCTCCGTGACATAGACTGATCTTCAGTCCTCTGTTCTTCCTCCTAGCCCTGCTCTCTCCGTGACATAGACTGATCTTCAGTCCTCCGTCCTTCCTCCTAGCCCTGCTCTCTCCATGACATAGACTGATCTTCAGTCCTCTGTTCTTCCTCCTAGCCCTGCTCTCTCCATGACATAGACTGATCTTCAGTCCTCCGTTCTTCCTCCTAGCCCTGCTCTCTCCATGACATAGACTGATCTTCAGTCCTCCGTCCTTCCTCCTAGCCCTGCTCTCTCCATGACATAGACTGATCTTCAGTCCTCTGTTCTTCCTCCTAGCCCTGCTCTCTCCGTGACATAGACTGATCTTCAGTCCTCTGTTCTTCCTCCTAGCCCTGCTCTCTCCATGACATAGACTGATCTTCAGTCCTCTGTTCTTCCTCCTAGCCCTGCTCTCTCCGTGACATAGACTGATCTTCAGTCCTCCGTTCTTCCTCCTAGCCCTGCTCTCTCCATGACATAGACTGATCTTCAGTCTGCCGTCCTTCCTCCTAGCCCTGCTCTCTCCATGACATAGACTGATCTTCAGTCCTCGGTTCTTCCTCCTAGCCCTGCTCTCTCCATGACATAGACTGATCTTCAGTCCTCCGTTCTTCCTCCTAGCCCTGCTCTCTCCATGACATAGACTGATCTTCAGTCCTCTGTTCTTCCTCCTAGCCCTGCTCTCTCCATGACATAGACTGATCTTCAGTCCTCCGTCCTTCCTCCTAGCCCTGCTCTCTCCATGACATAGACTGATCTTCAGTCCTCCGTCCTTCCTCCTAGCCCTGCTCTCTCCATGACATAGACTGACCAGGTGAATCAAAGGGATGTCCTTTTGTTGTGAGCAACATTTTGAGTTTGTCTTGTGGGAACGTAACACCCCTCATCACTGTATGGATGTCACGAGAATTTCTATCTCAATGTTCTAACTGAACTATGTTATAACTCTTATCTGTATCCTAGAGGCTCCAGTTTTAATAAACAGACAAGAGTCCCAGCATACAAAGGATCCGTTCTTTATTCAGAGAGCGCTCTGCTTCTCTGGTGCAAAGCTAGTCTTTTTATACACACACACACACACACACACACACACACACACACACACACACACACACACACACACACACAAGTTCTTATCACAGGCTTCTCTCTGCTCAGCCAGGCTGTATTTCCCCACTATACCCACACATAGTTATCGTGTTTCACAATATTCTACAAGCCTCTCACTTCCCCTCCCTGGGCGGGTAAGTCTGCTTTCACCAACGGTTTTCTGTTATTGGTTTCACAGCTGCACCCTGCTTGTATAGCTACAAAAGAATACAATGCGATAGTTCTAAATCTCTGTTACATCATCAGATTATACTCTTATGATTCTAAATCTGTTACATCATCAGATTATAGTCTTATGATTCTAACTCTCTGTTACATCATCAGATTATAGTCTTATGATTCTAAATCTCTGTTACATCATCAGATTATAGTCTTATGATTCTAAATCTCTGTTACATCATCAGATTATAGTCTTATGATTCTAACACATTTTCACACAGTTCTACAGATTCAGGGTGGAATACTTTAGTCACTACTTTAAACATTCAAATTATTTTATGAATGGAGCTCTCCCTCTCTCTGTGTATTTGTGTTACCGTAACAGTAAACTGTGTGTGTGTGCAGGGATGTGAACCGGTGCCTGATGGAGCTGTGTGTGATGGCGTATGGGTGTGTGACGGCGTGTGCGAGGAGTGTGTGTGGCGTGCTACCGTACCTGCCCTACAGTAAACAGTGTAAGATGAGGAAACGGGGATCCATCGTCTGTAAGCTGATCGCCTCTCTGATGTGTCGGGCAGGTGAGACAACGCGTTATGTTACTCTCTGATGTGTTGGAGATAACAGCTCATCTACACTGTGTTAGGTCTGACGTGTGTGTGTGTGTGTGTGTGTGTGTAGGTCTGACCCATCTCATCACCGTGGATCTTCATCAGAAGGAGATTCAGGGCTTTTTCAACATTCCAGTAGACAACCTGAGAGCTTCTCCCTTCCTACTGCAGTACATACAGGAGGAGGTAGGACTACACTACCCACAACCCCCCAGTACATACAGGAGGAGGTAGGACTACACTACCCACAACCCCCCAGTAGACAACCTGAGAGCTTCTCCCTTCCTACTGCAGTACATACAGGAGAAGGTAGGACTACACTACCCACAACCCCCCAGTACATACAGGAGGAGGTAGGACTACACTACCCACAACCCCCCAGTACATACAGGAGGAGGTAGGACTACACTACCCACAACCCCCCAGTAGACAACCTGAGAGCTTCTCCCTTCCTACTGCAGTACATACAGGAGGAGGTAGGACTACACTACCCACAACCCCCCAGTAGACAACCTGAGAGCGTCTCCCTTCCTACTGCAGTACATACAGGAGGAGGTAGGACTACACTACCCACAACCCCCCAGTACATACAGGAGGAGGTAGGACTACACTACCCACAACCCCCCAGTACATTTACATTTAAGTCATTTAGCAGACGCTCTTATCCAGAGCGACTTACATGAACGATTGGCTGAGCCTTGGATACAGCCAGTATTGCTACAAACGCGCATCACTACAGGAGGAGGTAGGACTACACTACCCACAACCCCCCCAGTACATACAGGAGGAGGTAGGACTACACTACCCACAACCCCCCAGTACATACAGGAGGAGGTAGGACTACACTACCCACAACCCCCCAGTACATACAGGAGGAGGTAGGACTACACTACCCACAACCCCCCAGTAGACAACCTGAGAGCTTCTCCCTTCCTACTGCAGTACATACAGGAGAAGGTAGGACTACACTACCCACAACCCCCCAGTACATACAGGAGGAGGTAGGACTACACTACCCACAACCCCCCAGTACATACAGGAGGAGGTAGGACTACACTACCCACAACCCCCCAGTAGACAACCTGAGAGCTTCTCCCTTCCTACTGCAGTACATACAGGAGGAGGTAGGACTACACTACCCACAACCCCCCAGTAGACAACCTGAGAGCGTCTCCCTTCCTACTGCAGTACATACAGGAGGAGGTAGGACTACACTACCCACAACCCCCCAGTACATACAGGAGGAGGTAGGACTACACTACCCACAACCCCCCAGTACATTTACATTTAAGTCATTTAGCAGACGCTCTTATCCAGAGCGACTTACATGAACGATTGGCTGAGCCTTGGATACAGCCAGTATTGCTACAAACGCGCATCACTACAGGAGGAGGTAGGACTACACTACCCACAACCCCCCCAGTACATACAGGAGGAGGTAGGACTACACTACCCACAACCCCCAGTACATACAGGAGGAGGTAGGACTACACTACCCACAACCCCCCAGTAGACAACCTGAGAGCTTCTCCCTTCCTACTGCAGTACATACAGGAGGAGGTAGGACTACACTACCCACAACCCCCCAGTAGACAACCTGAGAGCTTCTCCCTTCCTACTGCAGTACATACAGGAGGAGGTAGGACTACACTACCCACAACCCCCAGTACATACAGGAGGAGGTAGGACTACACTACCCACAACCCCCCAGTACATATAGGAGGAGGTAGGACTACACTACCCACAACCCCCCCAGTACATACAGGAGGAGGTAGGACTACACTACCCACAACCCCCCAGTACATACAGGAGGAGGTAGGACTACACTACCCACAACCCCCCAGTACATACAGGAGGAGGTAGGACTACACTACCCACAACCCCCCAGTAGACAACCTGAGAGCTTCTCCCTTCCTACTGCAGTACATACAGGAGAAGGTAGGACTACACTACCCACAACCCCCCAGTACATACAGGAGGAGGTAGGACTACACTACCCACAACCCCCCAGTACATACAGGAGGAGGTAGGACTACACTACCCACAACCCCCCAGTAGACAACCTGAGAGCTTCTCCCTTCCTACTGCAGTACATACAGGAGGAGGTAGGACTACACTACCCACAACCCCCAGTACATACAGGAGGAGGTAGGACTACACTACCCACAACCCCCCAGTACATATAGGAGGAGGTAGGACTACACTACCCACAACCCCCCCAGTACATACAGGAGGAGGTAGGACTACACTACCCACAACCCCCCAGTACATACAGGAGGAGGTAGGACTACACTACCCACAACCCCCCAGTACATACAGGAGGAGGTAGGACTACACTACCCACAACCCCCCAGTAGACAACCTGAGAGCTTCTCCCTTCCTACTGCAGTACATACAGGAGAAGGTAGGACTACACTACCCACAACCCCCCAGTACATACAGGAGGAGGTAGGACTACACTACCCACAACCCCCCAGTAGACAACCTGAGAGCTTCTCCCTTCCTACTGCAGTACATACAGGAGGAGGTAGGACTACACTACCCACAACCCCCCAGTAGACAACCTGAGAGCGTCTCCCTTCCTACTGCAGTACATACAGGAGGAGGTAGGACTACACTACCCACAACCCCCCAGTACATACAGGAGGAGGTAGGACTACACTACCCACAACCCCCCAGTACATTTACATTTAAGTCATTTAGCAGACGCTCTTATCCAGAGCGACTTACATGAACGATTGGCTGAGCCTTGGATACAGCCAGTATTGCTACAAACGCGCATCACTACAGGAGGAGGTAGGACTACACTACCCACAACCCCCCCAGTACATACAGGAGGAGGTAGGACTACACTACCCACAACCCCCAGTACATACAGGAGGAGGTAGGACTACACTACCCACAACCCCCCAGTAGACAACCTGAGAGCTTCTCCCTTCCTACTGCAGTACATACAGGAGGAGGTAGGACTACACTACCCACAACCCCCCAGTAGACAACCTGAGAGCTTCTCCCTTCCTACTGCAGTACATACAGGAGGAGGTAGGACTACACTACCCACAACCCCCAGTACATACAGGAGGAGGTAGGACTACACTACCCACAACCCCCCAGTACATATAGGAGGAGGTAGGACTACACTACCCACAACCCCCCAGTAGACAACCTGAGAGCTTCTCCCTTCCTACTGCAGTACATACAGGAGGAGGTAGGACTACACTACCCACAACCCCCCAGTAGACAACCTGAAAGCTTCTCCCTTCCTACTGCAGTACATACAGGAGGAGGTAGGACTACACTACCCACAACCCCCCTGTACATACAGGAGGAGGTAGGACTACACTACCCACAACCCCCCAGTACATACAGGAGGAGGTAGGCCTACACTACCCACAACCCCCCAGTACATACAGGAGGAGGTAGGACTACACTACCCACAACCCCCCAGTACATACAGGAGGAGGTAGGACTACACTACCCACAACCCCCCAGTACATACAGGAGGAGGTAGGACTACACTACCCACAACCCCCCAGTAGACAACCTGAGAGCTTCTCCCTTCCTACTGCAGTACATACAGGAGGAGGTAGGACTACACTACCCACAACCCCCCAGAACATACAGGAGGAGGTAGGACTACACTACCCCACAACATGTACTCTACTTCTTGTTGTCTCCCCGTAGATTCCAGACTCCACTACCCATAACTCCTTGTTGTCTCCTGTAGATTCCAGACTCCACTACCCATAACTCCTTGTTGTCTCCCTGTAGATTCCAGACTCCACTACCCATAACTCCTTGTTGTCTCCCTGTAGATTCCAGACTCCACTACCCATAACTCCTTGTTGTCTCCTGTAGATTCCAGACTCCACTACCCATAACTCCTTGTTGTCTCCCTGTATATTCCTGACTCCACTACCCATAACGCCTTGTTGTCTCCTGTAGATTCCAGACTCCACTACCCATAACTCCTTGTTGCCTCCCTGTAGATTCCAGACTCTACTACCCATAACTCCTTGTTGTCTCCTGTAGATTCCAGACTCCACTACCCATAACTCCTTGTCGTCTCCTGTAGATTCCAGACTCCACTACCCATAACTCCTTGTTGTCTCCCTGTAGATTCCAGACTCCACTACCCATAACTCCTTGTTGTCTCCCTGTAGATTCCAGACTCCACTACCCATAACTCCTTGTTGTCTCCCTGTAGATTCCAGACTCCACTACCCATAACTCCTTGTTGTCTCCCTGTAGATTCCAGACTCCACTACCCATAACTCCTTGTTGTCTCCCTGTAGATTCCAGACTCCACTACCCATAACTCCTTGTTGTCTCCCTGTAGATTCCAGACTCCACTACCCATAACTCCTTGTTGTCTCCTGTAGATTCCAGACTCCACTACCCATAACTCCTTGTCTCCCTGTAGATCCCAGACTCCACTACCCATAACTCTTTGTTGTCTCCCTGTAGATTCCAGACTCCACTACCCATAACTCCTTGTTGTCTCCCTGTAGATTCCTGACTCCACTACCCATAACTCCTTGTTGTCTCCCTGTAGATTCCAGACTCCACTACCCATAACTCCTTGTTGTCTCCTGTAGATTCCAGACTCCACTACCCATAACTCCTTGTTGTCTCCCTGTAGATTCCAGACTCCACTACCCATAACTCCTTGTTGTCTCCCTGTAGATTCCAGACTCCACTACCCATAACTCCTTGTTGTCTCCTGTAGATTCCAGACTCCACTACCCATAACTCCTTGTTGTCTCCCTGTAGATTCCAGACTCCACTACCCATAACTCCTTGTTGTCTCCCTGTAGATTCCAGACTCCACTACCCATAACTCCTTGTTGTCTCCTGTAGATTCCAGACTCCACTACCCATAACTCCTTGTTGTCTCCCTGTATATTCCAGACTCCACTACCCATAACGCCTTGTTGTCTCTGTAGTAGTAACATAAGACACATGGATAACATATAAAGACATAAGACAGCTGAACATTAAAGTAACGAACCACATGTTCACGTTGATCATGAGACTGGTAATGGAGATATACTAAGGGACGTTCTGGCCCTCTTATTTTCTCCATTGTGCTGACAGACTGACCAGACACATGGGCACCTAAAACAATTGGACACACTAGACTTATAGTCTACACATTCCACTAAAAGCACACATACCAGAGAAATATGCCTAAGGCAACTGGACACTAATGATAAGAAGAGACATAGAGTCTGCCAATTCCAATAAGGACATACCAGAGAACATGCTGGGGCATTGAATTAAATACAGGGTTGAGTCATAGGCCTAGAGTATAGAGGGACATATATTATTTTTAAGACAAGCATGGGTCTGGCCACTATTATAATTTAACTGAAAGCAGATAATGGGCGTTAGTAGGCGTGAACAAGCAGGAAGCCTGAACTAAAAAGATAAGGATGGCAGGAAGAATTAGGGGAAGTATGCTTATTTGCATATGGGGTGGACCCATATGCTATTTATGTATAAATGTTGGAACCGGGGTTGGGAAGCGGTGTGTGTTCCGCGGGGTGTGTTCCGCGGGGTGTGTTCCGCGGGGACATGCCAGTGGGCTGTACAGTTGTAATAAAGAGCATGTTTGATTTTAAAAGTTCTGGTAAGCGTTGTATTTGAAAATGATTTTCCACGACATATTCTGTAGATTCCAGACTCCACTACCCATAACTCCTTGTTGCCTCCCTGTAGATTCCAGACTCTACTACCCATAACTCCTTGTTGTCTCCTGTAGATTCCAGACTCCACTACCCATAACTCCTTGTTGTCTCCTGTAGATTCCAGACTCCACTACCCATAACTCCTTGTTGTCTCCCTGTAGATTCCAGACTCCACTACCCATAACTCCTTGTTGTCTCCCTGTAGATTCCAGACTCCACTACCCATAACTCCTTGTTGTCTCCCTGTAGATTCCAGACTCCACTACCCATAACTCCTTGTTGTCTCCCTGTAGATTCCTGACTCCACTACCCATAACTCCTTGTCTCCCTGTAGATTCCTGACTCCACTACCCATAACTCCTTGTTGTCTCCCTGTAGATTCCTGACTCCACTACCCATAACTCCTTGTTGTCTCCCTGTAGATTCCAGACTCCACTACCCATAACTCCTTGTTGTCTCCCTGTAGATTCCAGACTCCACTACCCATAACTCCTTGTTGTCTCCCTGTAGATTCCTGACTCCACTACCCATAACTCCTTGTTGTCTCCCTGTAGATTCCTGACTCCACTACCCATAACTCCTTGTCTCCCTGTAGATTCCTGACTCCACTACCCATAACTCCTTGTCTCCCTGTAGATTCCAGACTCTACTACCCATAACTCCTTGTTGTCTCCTGTAGATTCCAGACTCCACTACCCATAACTCCTTGTTGTCTCCTGTAGATTCCAGACTCCACTACCCATAACTCCTTGTTGTCTCCCTGTAGATTCCAGACTCCACTACCCATAACTCCTTGTTGTCTCCCTGTAGATTCCAGACTCCACTACCCATAACTCCTTGTTGTCTCCCTGTAGATTCCTGACTCCACTACCCATAACTCCTTGTCTCCCTGTAGATTCCTGACTCCACTACCCATAACTCCTTGTTGTCTCCCTGTAGATTCCTGACTCCACTACCCATAACTCCTTGTTGTCTCCCTGTAGATTCCAGACTCCACTACCCATAACTCCTTGTTGTCTCCCTGTAGATTCCTGACTCCACTACCCATAACTCCTTGTTGTCTCCCTGTAGATTCCAGACTCCACTACCCATAACTCCTTGTTGTCTCCCTGTAGATTCCTGACTCCACTACCCATAACTCCTTGTCTCCCTGTAGATTCCTGACTCCACTACCCATAACTCCTTGTTGTCTCCCTGTAGATTCCTGACTCCACTACCCATAACTCCTTGTTGTCTCCCTGTAGATTCCAGACTCCACTACCCATAACTCCTTGTTGTCTCCCTGTAGATTCCTGACTCCACTACCCATAACTCCTTGTTGTCTCCCTGTAGATTCCAGACTCCACTACCCATAACTCCTTGTTGTCTCCCTGTAGATTCCAGACTACAGTAATGCCGTCATAGTGGCCAAATCACCGTCCTCCGCTAAGAGGTGAGTTACCCTGACCCTCATTAATTTAGTTCACTATGAATTAACACAATACAACTAAGTCTGTCTCTCTGTCTCTCTGTCTCTCTGTCTCTCTGTCTCTGTGTCTCTCTGTGTCTCTCTGTGTCTCTCTGTGTCTCTCTGTGTCTCTCTGTGTCTCTCTGTCTCTGTGTCTCTCTGTCTCTCTGTCTCTGTGTCTCTCTCTGTGTCTCTGTGTGTCTCTGTGTGTCTCTGTGTCTCTCTGTGTCTCTCTCTGTCTCTCTGTCTCTCTGTGTCTCTCTGTCTCTATGTCTCTGTCTCTCTCTGTCTCTCTGTGTCTATGTCTCTGTGTCTCTCTGTCTATGTCTCTGTGTCTCTCTGTCTCTGTGTCTCTCTGTCTATGTCTCTGTGTCTCTCTGTCTCTGTGTCTCTCTGTCTCTCTGTCTCTGTGTCTCTCTGTGTCTCTCTGTCTCTGTGTCTAGGGCCCAGTCCCTAGCTGAGAGGTTGCGTGTGTCTATTGCTGTGATCCACGGAGATGCAGAGACGGACCTGCTGGATGGACGACACTCTCCTCCGACAGTCAGAACCACCGGAGTTCTACCTGAACTACCCGGTAAGTTCATCTGACTCTGGGTCAGTAGATAAAGGACCTCCTTACCAACATGGTATCAGGAGTTCATCTGGGTCAGTAGATAAAGGACCTCATTACCAACATGGTATCAGGAGTTCATCTGACTCTGGGTCAGTAGATAAAGGACCTCATTACCAACATGGTATCAGGAGTTCATCTGGGTCAGTAGATAAAGGACCTCATTACCAACATGGTATCAGGAGTTCATCTGGGTCAGTAGATAAAGGACCTCATTACCAACATGGTATCAGGAGTTCATCTGACTCTGGGTCAGTAGATAAAGGACCTCATTACCAACATGGTATCAGGAGTTCATCTGGGTCAGTAGATAAAGGACCTCATTACCAACATGGTATCAGGAGTTCCTCTGGGTCAGTAGATAAAGGACCTCATTACCAACATGGTATCAGGAGTTCATCTGGGTCAGTAGATAAAGGACCTCATTACCAACATGGTATCAGGAGTTCATCTGGGTCAGTAGATAAAGGACCTCATTACCAACATGGTATCAGGAGTTCATCTGACTCTGGGTCAGTAGATAAAGGGCCTCATTACCAACATGGTATCAGGAGTTCATCTGGGTCAGTAGATAAAGGACCTCATTACCAACATGGTATCAGGAGTTCATCTGACTCTGGGTCAGTAGATAAAGGACCTCATTACCAACATGGTATCAGGAGTTCATCTGACTCTGGGTCAGTAGATAAAGGACCTCATTACCAACATGGTATCAGGAGTTCATCTGACTCTGGGTCAGTAGATAAAGGACCTCATTACCAACATGGTATCAGGAGTTCATCTGACTCTGGGTCAGTAGATAAAGGACCTCATTACCAACATGGTATCAGGAGTTCATCTGGGTCAGTAGATAAAGGACCTCATTACCAACATGGTATCAGGAGTTCATCTGGGTCAGTAGATAAAGGACCTCATTACCAACATGGTATCAGGAGTTTATCTGGCTCTGGGTCAGTAGATAAAGGGCCTCATTACCAACATGGTATCAGGAGTTCATCTGGGTCAGTAGATAAAGGACCTCATTACCAACATGGTATCAGGAGTTCATCTGGGTCAGTAGATAAAGGACCTCATTACCAACATGGTATCAGGAGTTCATCTGGGTCAGTAGATAAAGGGCCTCATTACCAACATGGTATCAGGAGTTCATCTGACTCTGGGTCAGTAGATAAAGGACCTCATTACCAACATGGTATCAGGAGTTCATCTGACTCTGGGTCAGTAGATAAAGGACCTCATTACCAACATGGTATCAGGAGTTCATCTGGATCAGTAGATAAAGGACCTCATTACCAACATGGTATCAGGAGTTCATCTGGGTCAGTAGATAAAGGACCTCATTACCAACATGGTATCAGGAGTTCATCTGACTCTGGGTCAGTAGATAAAGGACCTCATTACCAACATGGTATCAGGAGTTCATCTGGGTCAGTAGATAAAGGACCTCATTACCAACATGGTATCAGGAGTTCATCTGGCTCTGGGTCAGTAGATAAAGGACCTCATTACCAACATGGTATCAGGAGTTCATCTGACTCTGGGTCAGTAGATAAAGGACCTCATTACCAAAATGGTATCAGGAGTTCATCTGGCTCTGGGTCAGTAGATAAAGGACCTCATTACCAAAATGGTATCAGGAGTTCATCTGGCTCTGGGTCAGTAGATAAAGGACCTCATTACCAACATGGTATCAGGAGTTCATCTGGGTCAGTAGATAAAGGACCTCATTACCAACATGGTATCAGGAGTTCATCTGACTCTGGGTCAGTAGATAAAGGGCCTCATTACCAACATGGTATCAGGAGTTCATCTGGGTCAGTAGATAAAGGACCTCATTACCAACATGGTATCAGGAGTTCATCTGACTCTGGGTCATTAGATAAAGGACCTCATTACCAACATGGTATCAGGAGTTCATCTGGGTCAGTAGATAAAGGACCTCATTACCAACATGGTATCAGGAGTTCATCTGGGTCAGTAGATAAAGGACCTCATTACCAACATGGTATCAGGAGTTCATCTGGGTCAGTAGATAAAGGACCTCATTACCAACATGGTATCAGGAGTTCATCTGGGTCAGTAGATAAAGGACCTCATTACCAAAATGGTATCAGGAGTTCATCTGGCTCTGGGTCAGTAGATAAAGGACCTCATTACCAAAATGGTATCAGGAGTTCATCTGGCTCTGGGTCAGTAGATAAAGGACCTCATTACCAACATGGTATCAGGAGTTCATCTGGGTCAGTAGATAAAGGACCTCATTACCAACATGGTATCAGGAGTTCATCTGGCTCTGGGTCAGTAGATAAAGGACCTCATTACCAACATGGTATCAGGAGTTCATCTGGGTCAGTAGATAAAGGACCTCATTACCAACATGGTATCAGGAGTTCATCTGACTCTGGGTCAGTAGATAAAGGACCTCATTACCAACATGGTATCAGGAGTTCATCTGACTCTGGGTCAGTAGATAAAGTGCCTCATTACCAACATGGTATCAGGAGTTCATCTGGCTCTGGGTCAGTAGATAAAGGACCTCATTACCAACATGGTATCAGGAGTTCATCTGGGTCAGTAGATAAAGGACCTCATTACCAACATGGTATCAGGAGTTCATCTGGGTCAGTAGATAAAGGACCTCATTACCAACATGGTATCAGGAGTTCATCTGGCTCTGGGTCAGTAGATAAAGGACCTCATTACCAACATGGTATCAGGAGTTTATCTGACTCTGGGTCAGTAGATAAAGGACCTCATTACCAACATGGTATCAGGAGTTCATCTGGCTCTGGGTCAGTAGATAAAGGACCTCATTACCAACATGGTATCAGGAGTTTATCTGACTCTGGGTCAGTAGATAAAGGACCTCATTACCAAAATGGTATCAGGAGTTCATCTGGGTCAGTAGATAAAGGACCTCATTACCAACATGGTATCAGGAGTTCATCTGGGTCAGTAGATAAAGGACCTCATTACCAACATGGTATCAGGAGTTCATCTGACTCTGGGTCAGTAGATAAAGGACCTCATTACCAACATGGTATCAGGAGTTCATCTGGGTCAGTAGATAAAGGACCTCATTACCAACATGGTATCAGGAGTTCATCTGGGTCAGTAGATAAAGGACCTCATTACCAACATGGTATCAGGAGTTCATCTGACTCTGGGTCAGTAGATAAAGGACCTCATTACCAACGTCTCTCTTTCTGTCAGTCTGTATCCCTAAGGAGAAACATCCTATCACAGTCGTAGGAGATGTGGCCGGACGCATCGCCATCATCGTGGTGAGTGGCTGGGGGTCAGAGGTCAGGGAGGAGGCTGTGTCACATAGTCAGGGCAGGACAGGGAAGTGTGTGTGTTAACCTGGTGTGTGTGTGTTTGTGTGTGTGTGTGTGTGTGTGTGTGTGTGTGTGTCAGGATGACATCATCGATGATGCGGTGGGTTTTGTGGCGGCAGCGGAGATGCTGAGGGAGAGGGGTGCGGGGCCGATCATCGCCATGGCAACACACGCCATTCTGTCCGCGGACGCTCCCAGAATCCTCCAGGAGTCAGCCATTAGTCAGGTAAAAGCGGCGGGGAGGGGAGGGGAGGGGACGGGAGGGGAGAGGAGAGGAGCGGAGGGGACGGGAGGGGAGGGGAGTGGAGGAGACGGGAGGGGAGAGGAGAGGAGCGGAGGGGACGGGAGGGGAGAGGAGCGGGCGGGAGGGGAGAGGAAGGGAGAGGAGCGGAGGGAGGAGGGGACGGGAGGGGAGAGGAGCGGAGGGGACGGGAGGGGAGAGGACGGGAGGGGAGAGGAAGGGAGAGGAGCGGAGGGGGGAGGAGCAGATGGGGGAGGAGCGGAGGGGGGGGAGGGGAGGAGCAGAGGGGGGTCTGTTTGTTTAGTTGGAGCTTTATTAGTTTTCTCATGATTCTCTTGATTTGGTCTCTCTCTCTGCCCGTCTGTCTGTCCGTCTGTCTGTCTCTCTGACCGTCTCTGCCTGTCTCTCTGCCTGTCTCTCTGCCCGTGTCTCTGTCTCTCTCTTCTGTAGGTGGTGGTAACCAACACGATTCCCCACTCGTCCCAGAAGCTCCAGTGTTGTAAGATAAAGACGGTGGATGTTTCTCTGATCCTGTCTGAAGCTGTACGGAGGATTCACTGTGGAGAGTCAATGTCTTGTCTGTTCCACGACATAGGAGCTGACGACTGATACACACACACACTACACACACACACACACACACATTTTTTGCCAAAATAAAAAATAAGTGCTATTTGTTTGTCGTTATTTGTCAGCCTCTGTATTACTGTAGGTAGTACTATATCAGACCTGTCCTACCCTGTTCCTGGAGAGATACCCTCCTGGAGGTTTTAACTAGTGATGAGAGGTGTCTGTAATAATGACCTGTCAGCCTCTGTATTACTGTAGGTAGTACTATATCAGACCTGTCCTACCCTGTTCCTGGAGAGATACCCTCCTGGAGGTTTTAACTAGTGATGAGAGGTGTCTGTAATAATGACCTGTCAGCCTCTGTGTTACTGTAGGTAGTACTATATCAGACCTGTCCTACCCTGTTCCTGGAGAGATACCCTCCTGGAGGTTTTAACTAGTGATGAGAGGTGTCTGTAATAATGACCTGTCAGCCTCTGTATTACTGTAGGTAGTACTATATCAGACCTGTCCTACCCTGTCCCTGGAGAGATACCCTCCTGGAGGTTTTAACTAGTGATGAGAGGTGTCTGTAATAATGACCTGTCAGCCTCTGTGTTACTGTAGGTAGTACTATATCAGACCTGTCCTACCCTGTTCCTGGAGAGATACCCTCCTGGAGGTTTTAACTAGTGATGAGAGGTGTCTGTAATAATGACCTGTCAGCCTCTGTGTTACTGTAGGTAGTACTATATCAGACCTGTCCTACCCTGTTCCTGGAGAGATACCCTCCTGGAGGTTTTAACTAGTGATGAGAGGTGTCTGTAATAATGACCTGTCAGCCTCTGTATTACTGTAGGTAGTACTATATCAGACCTGTCCTACCCTGTTCCTGGAGAGATACCCTCCTGGAGGTTTTAACTAGTGATGAGAGGTGTCTGTAATAATGACCTGTCAGCCTCTGTATTACTGTAGGTAGTACTATATCAGACCTGTCCTACCCTGTTCCTGGAGAGATACCCTCCTGGAGGTTTTAACTAGTGATGAGAGGTGTCTGTAATAATGACCTGTCAGCCTCTGTATTACTGTAGGTAGTACTATATCAGACCTGTCCTACCCTGTTCCTGGAGAGATACCCTCCTGGAGGTTTTAACTAGTGATGAGAGGTGTCTGTAATAATGACCTGTCAGCCTCTGTATTACTGTAGGTAGTACTATATCAGACCTGTCCTACCCTGTTCCTGGAGAGATACCCTCCTGGAGGTTTTAACTAGTGATGAGAGGTGTCTGTAATAATGACCTGTCAGCCTCTGTATTACTGTAGGTAGTACTATATCAGACCTGTCCTACCCTGTTCCTGGAGAGATACCCTCCTGGAGGTTTTAACTAGTGATGAGAGGTGTCTGTAATAATGACCTGTCAGCCTCTGTATTACTGTAGGTAGTACTATATCAGACCTGTCCTACCCTGTTCCTGGAGAGATACCCTCCTGGAGGTTTTAACTAGTGATGAGAGGTGTCTGTAATAATGACCTGTCAGCCTCTGTGTTACTGTAGGTAGTACTATATCAGACCTGTCCTACCCTGTTCCTGGAGAGATACCCTCCTGGAGGTTTTAACTAGTGATGAGAGGTGTCTGTAATAATGACCTGTCAGCCTCTGTGTTACTGTAGGTAGTACTATATCAGACCTGTCCTACCCTGTTCCTGGAGAGATACCCTCCTGGAGGTTTTAACTAGTGATGAGAGGTGTCTGTAATAATGACCTGTCAGCCTCTGTATTACTGTAGGTAGTACTATATCAGACCTGTCCTACCCTGTTCCTGGAGAGATACCCTCCTGGAGGTTTTAACTAGTGATGAGAGGTGTCTGTAATAATGACCTGTCAGCCTCTGTGTTACTGTAGGTAGTACTATATCAGACCTGTCCTACCCTGTTCCTGGAGAGATACCCTCCTGGAGGTTTTAACTAGTGATGAGAGGTGTCTGTAATAATGACCTGTCAGCCTCTGTATTACTGTAGGTAGTACTATATCAGACCTGTCCTACCCTGTTCCTGGAGAGATACCCTCCTGGAGGTTTTAACTAGTGATGAGAGGTGTCTGTAATAATGACCTGTCAGCCTCTGTATTACTGTAGGTAGTACTATATCAGACCTGTCCTACCCTGTTCCTGGAGAGATACCCTCCTGGAGGTTTTAACTAGTGATGAGAGGTGTCTGTAATAATGACCTGTCAGCCTCTGTGTTACTGTAGGTAGTACTATATCAGACCTGTCCTACCCTGTTCCTGGAGAGATACCCTCCTGGAGGTTTTAACTAGTGATGAGAGGTGTCTGTAATAATGACCTGTCAGCCTCTGTATTACTGTAGGTAGTACTATATCAGACCTGTCCTACCCTGTTCCTGGAGAGATACCCTCCTGGAGGTTTTAACTAGTGATGAGAGGTGTCTGTAATAATGACCTGTCAGCCTCTGTATTACTGTAGGTAGTACTATATCAGACCTGTCCTACCCTGTTCCTGGAGAGATACCCTCCTGGAGGTTTTAACTAGTGATGAGAGGTGTCTGTAATAATGACCTGTCAGCCTCTGTATTACTGTAGGTAGTACTATATCAGACCTGTCCTACCCTGTTCCTGGAGAGATACCCTCCTGGAGGTTTTAACTAGTGATGAGAGGTGTCTGTAATAATGACCTGTCAGCCTCTGTATTACTGTAGGTAGTACTATATCAGACCTGTCCTACCCTGTTCCTGGAGAGATACCCTCCTGGAGGTTTTAACTAGTGATGAGAGGTGTCTGTAATAATGACCTGTCGGCCTCTGTATTACTGTAGGTAGTACTATATCAGACCTGTCCTACCCTGTTCCTGGAGAGATACCCTCCTGGAGGTTTTAACTAGTGATGAGAGGTGTCTGTAATAATGACCTGTCAGCCTCTGTATTACTGTAGGTAGTACTATATCAGACCTGTCCTACCCTGTTCCTGGAGAGATACCCTCCTGGAGGTTTTAACTAGTGATGAGAGGTGTCTGTAATAATGACCTGTCGGCCTCTGTATTACTGTAGGTAGTACTATATCAGACCTGTCCTACCCTGTTCCTGGAGAGATACCCTCCTGGAGGTTTTAACTAGTGATGAGAGGTGTCTGTAATAATGACCTGTCGGCCTCTGTATTACTGTAGGTAGTACTATATCAGACCTGTCCTACCCTGTTCCTGGAGAGATACCCTCCTGGAGGTTTTAACTAGTGATGAGAGGTGTCTGTAATAATGACCTGTCAGCCTCTGTGTTACTGTAGGTAGTACTATATCAGACCTGTCCTACCCTGTTCCTGGAGAGATACCCTCCTGGAGGTTTTAACTAGTGATGAGAGGTGTCTGTAATAATGACCTGTCGGCCTCTGTATTACTGTAGGTAGTACTATATCAGACCTGTCCTACCCTGTTCCTGGAGAGATACCCTCCTGGAGGTTTTAACTAGTGATGAGAGGTGTCTGTAATAATGACCTGTCGGCCTCTGTATTACTGTAGGTAGTACTATATCAGACCTGTCCTACCCTGTTCCTGGAGAGATACCCTCCTGGAGGTTTTAACTAGTGATGAGAGGTGTCTGTAATAATGACCTGTCAGCCTCTGTATTACTGTAGGTAGTACTATATCAGACCTGTCCTACCCTGTTCCTGGAGAGATACCCTCCTGGAGGTTTTAACTAGTGATGAGAGGTGTCTGTAATAATGACCTGTCGGCCTCTGTATTACTGTAGGTAGTACTATATCAGACCTGTCCTACCCTGTTCCTGGAGAGATACCCTCCTGGAGGTTTTAACTAGTGATGAGAGGTGTCTGTAATAATGACCTGTCAGCCTCTGTGTTACTGTAGGTAGTACTATATCAGACCTGTCCTACCCTGTTCCTGGAGAGATACCCTCCTGGAGGTTTTAACTAGTGATGAGAGGTGTCTGTAATAATGACCTGTCGGCCTCTGTATTACTGTAGGTAGTACTATATCAGACCTGTCCTACCCTGTTCCTGGAGAGATACCCTCCTGGAGGTTTTAACTAGTGATGAGAGGTGTCTGTAATAATGACCTGTCGGCCTCTGTATTACTGTAGGTAGTACTATATCAGACCTGTCCTACCCTGTTCCTGGAGAGATACCCTCCTGGAGGTTTTAACTAGTGATGAGAGGTGTCTGTAATAATGACCTGTCAGCCTCTGTATTACTGTAGGTAGTACTATATCAGACCTGTCCTACCCTGTTCCTGGAGAGATACCCTCCTGGAGGTTTTAACTAGTGATGAGAGGTGTCTGTAATAATGACCTGTCAGCCTCTGTATTACTGTAGGTAGTACTATATCAGACCTGTCCTACCCTGTTCCTGGAGAGATACCCTCCTGGAGGTTTTAACTAGTGATGAGAGGTGTCTGTAATAATGACCTGTCAGCCTCTGTATTACTGTAGGTAGTACTATATCAGACCTGTCCTACCCTGTTCCTGGAGAGATACCCTCCTGGAGGTTTTAACTAGTGATGAGAGGTGTCTGTAATAATGACCTGTCAGCCTCTGTATTACTGTAGGTAGTACTATATCAGACCTGTCCTACCCTGTTCCTGGAGAGATACCCTCCTGGAGGTTTTAACTAGTGATGAGAGGTGTCTGTAATAATGACCTGTCAGCCTCTGTATTACTGTAGGTAGTACTATATCAGACCTGTCCTACCCTGTTCCTGGAGAGATACCCTCCTGGAGGTTTTAACTAGTGATGAGAGGTGTCTGTAATAATGACCTGTCAGCCTCTGTATTACTGTAGGTAGTACTATATCAGACCTGTCCTACCCTGTTCCTGGAGAGATACCCTCCTGGAGGTTTTAACTAGTGATGAGAGGTGTCTGTAATAATGACCTGTCAGCCTCTGTATTACTGTAGGTAGTACTATATCAGACCTGTCCTACCCTGTTCCTGGAGAGATACCCTCCTGGAGGTTTTAACTAGTGATGAGAGGTGTCTGTAATAATGACCTGTCAGCCTCTGTATTACTGTAGGTAGTACTATATCAGACCTGTCCTACCCTGTTCCTGGAGAGATACCCTCCTGGAGGTTTTAACTAGTGATGAGAGGTGTCTGTAATAATGACCTGTCAGCCTCTGTGTTACTGTAGGTAGTACTATATCAGACCTGTCCTACCCTGTTCCTGGAGAGATACCCTCCTGGAGGTTTTAACTAGTGATGAGAGGTGTCTGTAATAATGACCTGTCAGCCTCTGTATTACTGTAGGTAGTACTATATCAGACCTGTCCTACCCTGTTCCTGGAGAGATACCCTCCTGGAGGTTTTAACTAGTGATGAGAGGTGTCTGTAATAATGACCTGTCAGCCTCTGTATTACTGTAGGTAGTACTATATCAGACCTGTCCTACCCTGTTCCTGGAGAGATACCCTCCTGGAGGTTTTAACTAGTGATGAGAGGTGTCTGTAATAATGACCTGTCAGCCTCTGTATTACTGTAGGTAGTACTATATCAGACCTGTCCTACCCTGTTCCTGGAGAGATACCCTCCTGGAGGTTTTAACTAGTGATGAGAGGTGTCTGTAATAATGACCTGTCGGCCTCTGTATTACTGTAGGTAGTACTATATCAGACCTGTCCTACCCTGTTCCTGGAGAGATACCCTCCTGGAGGTTTTAACTAGTGATGAGAGGTGTCTGTAATAATGACCTGTCAGCCTCTGTATTACTGTAGGTAGTACTATATCAGACCTGTCCTACCCTGTTCCTGGAGAGATACCCTCCTGGAGGTTTTAACTAGTGATGAGAGGTGTCTGTAATAATGACCTGTCGGCCTCTGTATTACTGTAGGTAGTACTATATCAGACCTGTCCTACCCTGTTCCTGGAGAGATACCCTCCTGGAGGTTTTAACTAGTGATGAGAGGTGTCTGTAATAATGACCTGTCGGCCTCTGTATTACTGTAGGTAGTACTATATCAGACCTGTCCTACCCTGTTCCTGGAGAGATACCCTCCTGGAGGTTTTAACTAGTGATGAGAGGTGTCTGTAATAATGACCTGTCAGCCTCTGTGTTACTGTAGGTAGTACTATATCAGACCTGTCCTACCCTGTTCCTGGAGAGATACCCTCCTGGAGGTTTTAACTAGTGATGAGAGGTGTCTGTAATAATGACCTGTCGGCCTCTGTATTACTGTAGGTAGTACTATATCAGACCTGTCCTACCCTGTTCCTGGAGAGATACCCTCCTGGAGGTTTTAACTAGTGATGAGAGGTGTCTGTAATAATGACCTGTCGGCCTCTGTATTACTGTAGGTAGTACTATATCAGACCTGTCCTACCCTGTTCCTGGAGAGATACCCTCCTGGAGGTTTTAACTGGTGATGAGAGGTGTCTGTAATAATGACCTGTCAGCCTCTGTATTACTGTAGGTAGTACTATATCAGACCTGTCCTACCCTGTTCCTGGAGAGATACCCTCCTGGAGGTTTTAACTAGTGATGAGAGGTGTCTGTAATAATGACCTGTCAGCCTCTGTATTACTGTAGGTAGTACTATATCAGACCTGTCCTACCCTGTTCCTGGAGAGATACCCTCCTGGAGGTTTTAACTAGTGATGAGAGGTGTCTGTAATAATGACCTGTCAGCCTCTGTGTTACTGTAGGTAGTACTATATCAGACCTGTCCTACCCTGTTCCTGGAGAGATACCCTCCTGGAGGTTTTAACTAGTGATGAGAGGTGTCTGTAATAATGACCTGTCGGCCTCTGTATTACTGTAGGTAGTACTATATCAGACCTGTCCTACCCTGTTCCTGGAGAGATACCCTCCTGGAGGTTTTAACTAGTGATGAGAGGTGTCTGTAATAATGACCTGTCGGCCTCTGTATTACTGTAGGTAGTACTATATCAGACCTGTCCTACCCTGTTCCTGGAGAGATACCCTCCTGGAGGTTTTAACTGGTGATGAGAGGTGTCTGTAATAATGACCTGTCAGCCTCTGTATTACTGTAGGTAGTACTATATCAGACCTGTCCTACCCTGTTCCTGGAGAGATACCCTCCTGGAGGTTTTAACTAGTGATGAGAGGTGTCTGTAATAATGACCTGTCAGCCTCTGTATTACTGTAGGTAGTACTATATCAGACCTGTCCTACCCTGTTCCTGGAGAGATACCCTCCTGGAGGTTTTAACTAGTGATGAGAGGTGTCTGTAATAATGACCTGTCAGCCTCTGTATTACTGTAGGTAGTACTATATCAGACCTGCCCTACCCTGTTCTTTCTTTCTTTCACACCAGTATCTCTACTTGCTCATGATCATCTGATGATTGATCACTCCAGTGTTAATCTGCTAAATTGTAATTATTCGCTCCTATGGCCTATTTATTGCCTACCTCCTCATGCCTTTTGCACACAATGTATATAGACTCATTTAGTTTTTTTCCTACTGTGTTATTGACTTGTTTATTGTTTACTCCATGTGTAACTCTGTGTTGTTGTCTGTTCACACTGCTTTGCTTTATCTTGGCCAGGTCGCAGTTGTAAATGAGAACTTGTTCTCAACTGGCCTACCTGGTTAAATAAAGGGTATATATATAATATACCTGGTTAAATAAAGGTGAAATAAGAATGTGCAGACAGGGGTATGGTGGGGTGCAGGTACAGCGGAGGTAAACCCAGGCACCGAGTGATGATAAGAGACGTTGCAACAGGGTTGGAGTTAAAACCTCCAGGAGGGTATCTCTCCAGGAACAGGGTTGGAGTTAAAACCTACAGGAGGGTCTCTCTCCAGGAACAGGGTTGGAGTTAAAACCTACAGGAGGGTCTCTCTCCAGGAACAGGGTTGGAGTTAAAACCTACAGGAGGGTATCTCTCTA